>NC_059500.1:7794807-7953641 GCF_018139145.2 Gymnogyps californianus | reverse complement strand
GGGTTTTATCGTCACCATCATCTCGAGTTTCCTGCGGCAAAAGCTCTTTGGGGCTTTCTCTCTCTGAACATGCCGAGTCAGTGAGAGTGTCAAGTGACAGTCTGTATCCACCAAGCAAGAACCTCCCTACTACAAGTCAGTGTTTGGTTTGTCAGTAAACGGAAAGGACGGGAAGAAATGCACTTCCTGCAGTGATTTCGGGCTGTTGAAATTCTCACGGTACAGCAAGACATCCCGATTTCAGCATTTCTGCATGCCTTCCAAGGCAGAACCTGGCTCCTGCCACCCGTGGGCATCGCTTTTCATTATGCATTAGTAAACAAGGTGTGTTACCAATGCATTTAGTAACACCCCCTGCTCTGAATCCCTCATCCTCGCCTACATGAAAGATTGCCTGTATGACTTGCACAACTTCCATATTTCTATTTAATTGCTGTAATTAATTGGATTCTTTTATCATGCGCTAGTGTTGGGATTTACAGCAAGAAAGTTCCGTCCTACAGAGATGAGGGGAAGGCAGGCGGCACTGTCTCTGTCTCGGCATTCGTGAATCGTATTGATTTACACTTGCAGACATGTGCCGTTCCTCCTATTTCTTTATCGCGGTGCATTCAATATACTTCTTCCTGCACCCTCTTGTCCAAGCAAGTGCATCAGCACATCCCTGCTTCCAGCCGAGTGCTCAGAAGCAATCCTCTTTTAGAGCAGTCCTGCATGCACACAAGGTCATGAGAAAATGTTACGGAAAGGAAACGGGTAGCCCAGGCCCAACCCTACGGAGTGCTATGGACTTCCAGGACACCCACAAGTGTTTTCCTCTTTGCTGACTGCAGTGGGTGTAGGACTTTTGGCTGCCTACAGGCTCAACGTTGAGTGCCTGCAGGGGCGGAATGCCCGCTGTGACATCACTGAGTGGTGGAGGCTGACGTCACCGGGCAGTGGATTGTGCCGTCAGCGAGCGATGGACTGTGACCTCACGTCCCTCGCCGCTTATCTTCGGGCGCCGGCAGAGCCTGGCCAGCCTGGCTCGTGCCTGGACTCCTGCCGAGCGTGCCTGCGAGGTCTGGAGGGTGGAGCGAGGCTTCTCCCGGTGCTGGGTGGTGCTTTGGGGGCTGCCGTCGGCAGCTCTCGGTGCCCGTCCGGAGCCATCCCCTGTGTTTCCCCGGCCCTGCCTGGCTCGGGCAGCCGGGCACCGCGGGGCGCGCTTGCAGCAGCGGAGGTGAGCTGTGCGGGGAAACGTCCCCCCGGGGCGGCCGTGGGCGGGCGATGGGGCTCGGGGAGCCGGGAGGGTGTCCTTCTCGAGGGGCCTGGGCATTTCTTCCTCCCCTGCCCTCCCCTCTGCTCCCGGGACAGCGAGTGACCATGCCCTCTCTGCCTTTTGCAGCCTGCGACACCCTTTGGCAGCGCCAGCGCCAGCGCCAGGGACGGGGAGCAGCTCCTCAGCTCATCCTCAGCTCTCCCCAACCCGCCGCGGAGCGCAAACATGGCCACGGAGACAGAGTGGAGCTGCCCCATCTGCTGCGATGCTCGGAAGGGCGTTGCCTTCGTGCAGCCATGCCAACACCAGTTCTGCCTGGGCTGCATCCTGCGCTGGGCAAAAAGGACACCAAATTGCCCACTCTGCAGAACACCGATGCAGAACGTCAAGTTTTCTGTGCGGGGAGGAGATGACTACCTGGTGTATGTCATCACGCCCCCGCACAGCCATCGGTCGCCAGCAGCCAGGCAGGCAGAGCTCCCGGCCGCCTGGCCAACAGCAGCCCCACCGCCCCGCGGCGTCCCCTCCGTCCTCTCCGCAGGGGATGCCGTTGCTGGAAGAGCAGGGGGCTGCGGGGACAGAGGCCAGGGCTACCGTGGGTGGCCTCCTGCCCGAGGTCTGGGCATCGCTCTTCCAGCAAAACCAGCATCTCCTCGACCCCGTGCTGCCCTGGCTGCGCCTGGAGCTGGACGCGCTATACGAGGAGCAGTGGTGGCTGGCAATGGCAGCAGAAAAGCTGATTCTGCACGCCCTGTGCTGCTACGGGCTGGACGGGGAGGCCGTGGTCCAGCGGATGCAGCCTGGCCTCGAGGAACATGCAGCACCGCTGGTCCATGGCCTCATCAATGTCATCGGTGCACCGGTGCAGCGAGGAGGCCTGGAGGCTGCTGCGCCTCTACACTGCCGGGGAGGAGGACGACAGCCCTGCAGCCAGCTCCAGCCCCACCAGCCTGCAGGGGGGGACTCCCGCCCCCCACCCGGCCTCCTCCAGCAGCCCTGCAGCCTCCGACGGGGAGGAGGAAGCCGGCACGCTGGAGGCTGCCCTCCGCGGGGGTCCCGGCCGCCCTCCATCTGCGCCCGTCCCTGCAGAGCAGGAGCAGCCCCAGGAGGAGCCGGGGCAGGCGCCGGCGGCAGGTCCCTCTGCCCAGGGCTGCAGCCGCAGCATCTCCGCTCCCGGCCGGGGCAGGGACCGCGTGTCCAGGGGGCCCCGGCGACCCCCAAAGAGGAGGGCCCCAGCCCCCAGGGCTCTGCCCAGCCCCGCAAGAGGCCGCCCCGCCGGCGGCGCTAGCAGGGCTCCAGCAGCCTTGCATCAAGAAAAAGGGAATAAATTCCTGTTTCCCTGACACAGTCTCTGGGTGCTGCTTTCTCCCCCTGCTCCTGGTGCCTCTTCCCTTTCCCCCCGCGCCCCACCGTGGGTAGCACCCGCCTGCTGGGGGGCACGGCATTGGGCCCCGGAGCCCCAGGCCCATGGCGGCGGCGCCTCCTCCCGCAGGAAATCCTGCTGCAGCCGCGCACCCGCAGCGCAGCAGATGCCGCGGGCAGAGCGGGCAGGAGGGGAAGCTCGTTTCGTCGCAGCTCCGATGCCCTCAGCCCGCATCCAGTCCCTCTCTCTGCCCAGCTACTGACACTCCTGCTCTGCCCTGGTTTCCCTCCGCTGTCTGGCGTCGGCCAGGGCAACCTCGCTACTGAGAGGGCTGTCAAGGAGGGATGGAGAAAGGGCAGGGGAGTGAGAGAAGAAATGTCGAAATATCACCAGAGGAGAAGAGATAAGGAGCGCGTACTTGGGAAGGGGCATTTGTGGACAAGAGGCATGTGCTCAAATGTCACCTCTTGGCATATACCCCCTGCCCTCACGTTCTCCTACAATCCCACAGTTACAGTAGCAGGAGGGCCCGAAACTCCCCTCAAAGCAAGCACGGAGGAGCACACCTGTGTGCAGAGCTGTGCAGGGTCTGCTATTTCCAGCACGGTGCCAAACAGTTCCCCGAGTGCGTGAGTTTTGGGGGCGTGATGGCTCTGGGTCTTTCCGAATTCCCTTGTTTCCACTTTCCCTGCCAGCACTGACCTTTGTTTCAGATCGGCTCGGTTTTTTTCCTGTTGGCTGCTGCCTGGGGAACGTTCCTGGAGACTCGGGAGCTTGTATGTTATGCCAGGCCATTCGTTTGCTATTGAGGCTGGAGGATGTGCTTTGAGCCCTTCTGGAATAAATGCTCATTTCATGGCGGATGCATCTGCAGGAGAAGAGATTTAGCAATCCAGGAAACCCCTGGTTTTGGCTTGCCACGTTCCTAGGAGTTCAGTGGCAGGGGATGGCTCTGGGTGCCATGAAGAGCGTAGATCCCCTTGAGCGATCAGGGCCCGAAGAGGAGGAGGCGCATCCCGATGGCCCAAGTACCAGGCTAGCCCCAGACCCCTGGGGTTTTCGTTATGACTTCAGAACTTTTTTACTCTAAGCTTATTGGGAATTTGGGCTATATCAGTATGCGCCATAGGTATCACAAGGATGGAGGGTTTTATCGTCACCATCATCTCGAGTTTCCTGCGGCAAAAGCTCTTTGGGGCTTTCTCTCTCTGAACATGCCGAGTCAGTGAGAGTGTCAAGTGACAGTCTGTATCCACCAAGCAAGAACCTCCCTACTACAAGTCAGTGTTTGGTTTGTCAGTAAACGGAAAGGACGGGAAGAAATGCACTTCCTGCAGTGATTTCGGGCTGTTGAAATTCTCACGGTACAGCAAGACATCCCGATTTCAGCATTTCTGCATGCCTTCCAAGGCAGAACCTGGCTCCTGCCACCCGTGGGCATCGCTTTTCATTATGCATTAGTAAACAAGGTGTGTTACCAATGCATTTAGTAACACCCCCTGCTCTGAATCCCTCATCCTCGCCTACATGAAAGATTGCCTGTATGACTTGCACAACTTCCATATTTCTATTTAATTGCTGTAATTAATTGGATTCTTTTATCATGCGCTAGTGTTGGGATTTACAGCAAGAAAGTTCCGTCCTACAGAGATGAGGGGAAGGCAGGCGGCACTGTCTCTGTCTCGGCATTCGTGAATCGTATTGATTTACACTTGCAGACATGTGCCGTTCCTCCTATTTCTTTATCGCGGTGCATTCAATATACTTCTTCCTGCACCCTCTTGTCCAAGCAAGTGCATCAGCAACATCCCTGCTTCCAGCCGACTGCTCAGAAGCAATCCTCTTTTAGAGCAGTCCTGCATGCACACAAGGTCATGAGAAAATGTTACGGAAAGGAAACGGGTAGCCCAGGCCCAACCCTACGGAGTGCTATGGACTTCCAGGACACCCACAAGTGTTTTCCTCTTTGCTGACTGCAGTGGGTGTAGGACTTTTGGCTGCCTACAGGCTCAACGTTGAGTGCCTGCGGGGGCGGAATGCCCGCTGTGACATCACTGAGTGGTGGAGGCTGACGTCACCGGGCAGTGGATTGTGCCGTCAGCGAGCGATGGACTGTGACCTCACGTCCCTCGCCGCTTATCTTCGGGCGCCGGCAGAGCCTGGGCCAGCCTGGCTCGTGCCTGGACTCCTGCCGAGCGTGCCTGCGAGGTCTGGAGGGTGGAGCGAGGCTTCTCCCGGTGCTGGGTGGTGCTTTGGGGGCTGCCGTCGGCAGCTCTCGGTGCCCGTCCCGGAGCCATCCCCTGTGTTTCCCCGGCCCTGCCTGGCTCGGGCAGCCGGGCACCGCGGAGCGCGCTTGCAGCAGCGGAGGTGAGCTGTGCGGGGAAACGTCCCCCGGGGCGGCCGTGGGGCGGGCGATGGGGCTCGGGGAGCCGGGAGGGTGTCCTTCTCGAGGGGCCTGGGCATTTCTTCCTCCCCTGCCCTCCCCTCTGCTCCCCGGGACAGCGAGTGACCATGCCCTCTCTGCCTTTTGCAGCCTGCGACACCCTTTGGCAGCGCCAGCGCCAGCGCCAGGGACGGGGAGCAGCTCCTCAGCTCATCCTCAGCTCTCCCCAACCCGCCGCGGAGCGCAAACATGGCCACGGAGACAGAGTGGAGCTGCCCCATCTGCTGCGATGCTCGGAAGGGCGTTGCCTTCGTGCAGCCATGCCAACACCAGTTCTGCCTGGGCTGCATCCTGCGCTGGGCAAAAAGGACACCAAATTGCCCACTCTGCAGAACACCGATGCAGAACGTCAAGTTTTCTGTGCGGGGAGGAGATGACTACCTGGTGTATGTCATCACGCCCCCGCACAGCCATCGGTCGCCAGCAGCCAGGCAGGCAGAGCTCCCGGCCGCCTGGCCAACAGCAGCCCCCACCGCCCCGCGGCGTCCCCTCCGTCCTCTCCGCAGGGGATGCCGTTGCTGGAAGAGCAGGGGGCTGCGGGGACAGAGGCCAGGGCTACTGTGGGTGGCCTCCTGCCCGAGGTCTGGGCATCGCTCTTCCAGCAAAACCAGCATCTCCTCGACCCCGTGCTGCCCTGGCTGCGCCTGGAGCTGGACGCGCTATACGAGGAGCAGTGGTGGCTGGCAATGGCAGCAGAAAAGCTGATTCTGCACGCCCTGTGCTGCTACGGGCTGGACGGGGAGGCCGTGGTCCAGCGGATGCAGCCTGGCCTCGAGGAACATGCAGCACCGCTGGTCCATGGCCTCATCAATGTCATCGTGCACCGGTGCAGCGAGGAGGCCTGGAGGCTGCTGCGCCTCTACACTGCCGGGGAGGAGGACGACAGCCCTGCAGCCAGCTCCAGCCCCACCAGCCTGCAGGGGGGGACTCCCGCCCCCCACCCGGCCTCCTCCAGCAGCCCTGCAGCCTCCGACGGGGAGGAGGAAGCCGGCACGCTGGAGGCTGCCCTCCGCGGGGGTCCCGGCCGCCCTCCATCTGCGCCCGTCCCTGCAGAGCAGGAGCAGCCCCAGGAGGAGCCGGGGCAGGCGCCGGCGGCAGGTCCCTCTGCCCAGGGCTGCAGCCGCAGCATCTCCGCTCCCGGCCGGGGCAGGGACCGCGTGTCCAGGGGGCCCCGGCGACCCCCAAAGAGGAGGGCCCCCAGCCCCCAGGGCTCTGCCCAGCCCCGCAAGAGGCCGCCCCGCCGGCGGCGCTAGCAGGGCTCCAGCAGCCTTGCATCAAGAAAAAGGGAATAAATTCCTGTTTCCCTGACACAGTCTCTGGGTGCTGCTTTCTCCCCTGCTCCTGGTGCCTCTTCCCTTTCCCCCCGCGCCCCACCGTGGGTAGCACCCGCCTGCTGGGGGGCACGGCATTGGGCCCCGGAGCCCCAGGCCCATGGCGGCGGCGCCTCCTCCCGCAGGAAATCCTGCTGCAGCCGCGCACCCGCAGCGCAGCAGATGCCGCGGGCAGAGCGGGCAGGAGGGGAAGCTCGTTTCGTCGCAGCTCCGATGCCCTCAGCCCGCATCCAGTCCCTCTCTCTGCCCAGCTACTGACACTCCTGCTCTGCCCTGGTTTCCCTCCGCTGTCTGGCGTCGGCCAGGGCAACCTCGCTACTGAGAGGGCTGTCAAGGAGGGATGGAGAAAGGGCAGGGGAGTGAGAGAAGAAATGTCGAAATATCACCAGAGGAGAAGAGATAAGGAGCGCGTACTTGGGAAGGGGCATTTGTGGACAAGAGGCATGTGCTCAAATGTCACCTCTTGGCATATACCCCCTGCCCTCACGTTCTCCTACAATCCCACAGTTACAGTAGCAGGAGGGCCCCGAAACTCCCTCAAAGCAAGCACGGAGGAGCACACCTGTGTGCAGAGCTGTGCAGGGTCTGCTATTTCCAGCACGGTGCCAAACAGTTCCCCGAGTGCGTGAGTTTTGGGGGCGTGATGGCTCTGGGTCTTTCCGAATTCCCTTGTTTCCACTTTCCCTGCCAGCACTGACCTTTGTTTCAGATCGGCTCGGTTTTTTTCCTGTTGGCTGCTGCCTGGGGAACGTTCCTGGAGACTCGGGAGCTTGTATGTTATGCCAGGCCATTCGTTTGCTATTGAGGCTGGAGGATGTGCTTTGAGCCCTTCTGGAATAAATGCTCATTTCATGGCGGATGCATCTGCAGGAGAAGAGATTTAGCAATCCAGGAAACCCCTGGTTTTGGCTTGCCACGTTCCTAGGAGTTCAGTGGCAGGGGATGGCTCTGGGTGCCATGAAGAGCGTAGATCCCCTTGAGCGATCAGGGCCCGAAGAGGAGGAGGCGCATCCCGATGGCCCAAGTACCAGGCTAGCCCCAGACCCCTGGGGTTTTCGTTATGACTTCAGAACTTTTTTACTCTAAGCTTATTGGGAATTTGGGCTATATCAGTATGCGCCATAGGTATCACAAGGATGGAGGGTTTTATCGTCACCATCATCTCGAGTTTCCTGCGGCAAAAGCTCTTTGGGGCTTTCTCTCTCTGAACATGCCGAGTCAGTGAGAGTGTCAAGTGACAGTCTGTATCCACCAAGCAAGAACCTCCCTACTACAAGTCAGTGTTTGGTTTGTCAGTAAACGGAAAGGACGGGAAGAAATGCACTTCCTGCAGTGATTTCGGGCTGTTGAAATTCTCACGGTACAGCAAGACATCCCGATTTCAGCATTTCTGCATGCCTTCCAAGGCAGAACCTGGCTCCTGCCACCCGTGGGCATCGCTTTTCATTATGCATTAGTAAACAAGGTGTGTTACCAATGCATTTAGTAACACCCCCTGCTCTGAATCCCTCATCCTCGCCTACATGAAAGATTGCCTGTATGACTTGCACAACTTCCATATTTCTATTTAATTGCTGTAATTAATTGGATTCTTTTATCATGCGCTAGTGTTGGGATTTACAGCAAGAAAGTTCCGTCCTACAGAGATGAGGGGAAGGCAGGCGGCACTGTCTCTGTCTCGGCATTCGTGAATCGTATTGATTTACACTTGCAGACATGTGCCGTTCCTCCTATTTCTTTATCGCGGTGCATTCAATATACTTCTTCCTGCACCCTCTTGTCCAAGCAAGTGCATCAGCAACATCCCTGCTTCCAGCCGACTGCTCAGAAGCAATCCTCTTTTAGAGCAGTCCTGCATGCACACAAGGTCATGAGAAAATGTTACGGAAAGGAAACGGGTAGCCCAGGCCCAACCCTACGGAGTGCTATGGACTTCCAGGACACCCACAAGTGTTTTCCTCTTTGCTGACTGCAGTGGGTGTAGGACTTTTGGCTGCCTACAGGCTCAACGTTGAGTGCCTGCGGGGGCGGAATGCCCGCTGTGACATCACTGAGTGGTGGAGGCTGACGTCACCGGGCAGTGGATTGTGCCGTCAGCGAGCGATGGACTGTGACCTCACGTCCCTCGCCGCTTATCTTCGGGCGCCGGCAGAGCCTGGGCCAGCCTGGCTCGTGCCTGGACTCCTGCCGAGCGTGCCTGCGAGGTCTGGAGGGTGGAGCGAGGCTTCTCCCGGTGCTGGGTGGTGCTTTGGGGGCTGCCGTCGGCAGCTCTCGGTGCCCGTCCCGGAGCCATCCCCTGTGTTTCCCCGGCCCTGCCTGGCTCGGGCAGCCGGGCACCGCGGGGCGCGCTTGCAGCAGCGGAGGTGAGCTGTGCGGGGAAACGTCCCCCGGGGCGGCCGTGGGGCGGGCGATGGGGCTCGGGGAGCCGGGAGGGTGTCCTTCTCGAGGGGCCTGGGCATTTCTTCCTCCCCTGCCCTCCCCTCTGCTCCCCGGGACAGCGAGTGACCATGCCCTCTCTGCCTTTTGCAGCCTGCGACACCCTTTGGCAGCGCCAGCGCCAGCGCCAGGGACGGGGAGCAGCTCCTCAGCTCATCCTCAGCTCTCCCCAACCCGCCGCGGAGCGCAAACATGGCCACGGAGACAGAGTGGAGCTGCCCCATCTGCTGCGATGCTCGGAAGGGCGTTGCCTTCGTGCAGCCATGCCAACACCAGTTCTGCCTGGGCTGCATCCTGCGCTGGGCAAAAAGGACACCAAATTGCCCACTCTGCAGAACACCGATGCAGAACGTCAAGTTTTCTGTGCGGGGAGGAGATGACTACCTGGTGTATGTCATCACGCCCCCCGCACAGCCATCGGTCGCCAGCAGCCAGGCAGGCAGAGCTCCCGGCCGCCTGGCCAACAGCAGCCCCCACCGCCCCGCGGCGTCCCCTCCGTCCTCTCCGCAGGGGATGCCGTTGCTGGAAGAGCAGGGGGCTGCGGGGACAGAGGCCAGGGCTACTGTGGGTGGCCTCCTGCCCGAGGTCTGGGCATCGCTCTTCCAGCAAAACCAGCATCTCCTCGACCCCGTGCTGCCCTGGCTGCGCCTGGAGCTGGACGCGCTATACGAGGAGCAGTGGTGGCTGGCAATGGCAGCAGAAAAGCTGATTCTGCACGCCCTGTGCTGCTACGGGCTGGACGGGGAGGCCGTGGTCCAGCGGATGCAGCCTGGCCTCGAGGAACATGCAGCACCGCTGGTCCATGGCCTCATCAATGTCATCGTGCACCGGTGCAGCGAGGAGGCCTGGAGGCTGCTGCGCCTCTACACTGCCGGGGAGGAGGACGACAGCCCTGCAGCCAGCTCCAGCCCCACCAGCCTGCAGGGGGGACTCCCGCCCCCCACCCGGCCTCCTCCAGCAGCCCTGCAGCCTCCGACGGGGAGGAGGAAGCCGGCACGCTGGAGGCTGCCCTCCGCGGGGGTCCCGGCCGCCCTCCATCTGCGCCCGTCCCTGCAGAGCAGGAGCAGCCCCAGGAGGAGCCGGGGCAGGCGCCGGCGGCAGGTCCCTCTGCCCAGGGCTGCAGCCGCAGCATCTCCGCTCCCGGCCGGGGCAGGGACCGCGTGTCCAGGGGGCCCCGGCGACCCCCAAAGAGGAGGGCCCCCAGCCCCCAGGGCTCTGCCCAGCCCCGCAAGAGGCCGCCCCGCCGGCGGCGCTAGCAGGGCTCCAGCAGCCTTGCATCAAGAAAAAGGGAATAAATTCCTGTTTCCCTGACACAGTCTCTGGGTGCTGCTTTCTCCCCCTGCTCCTGGTGCCTCTTCCCTTTCCCCCCGCGCCCCACCGTGGGTAGCACCCGCCTGCTGGGGGCACGGCATTGGGCCCCGGAGCCCCAGGCCCATGGCGGCGGCGCCTCCTCCCGCAGGAAATCCTGCTGCAGCCGCGCACCCGCAGCGCAGCAGATGCCGCGGGCAGAGCGGGCAGGAGGGGAAGCTCGTTTCGTCGCAGCTCCGATGCCCTCAGCCCGCATCCAGTCCCTCTCTCTGCCCAGCTACTGACACTCCTGCTCTGCCCTGGTTTCCCTCCGCTGTCTGGCGTCGGCCAGGGCAACCTCGCTACTGAGAGGGCTGTCAAGGAGGGATGGAGAAAGGGCAGGGGAGTGAGAGAAGAAATGTCGAAATATCACCAGAGGAGAAGAGATAAGGAGCGCGTACTTGGGAAGGGGCATTTGTGGACAAGAGGCATGTGCTCAAATGTCACCTCTTGGCATATACCCCCTGCCCTCACGTTCTCCTACAATCCCACAGTTACAGTAGCAGGAGGGCCCCGAAACTCCCCTCAAAGCAAGCACGGAGGAGCACATCTGTGTGCAGAGCTGTGCAGGGTCTGCTATTTCCAGCACGGTGCCAAACAGTTCCCCGAGTGCGTGAGTTTTGGGGGCGTGATGGCTCTGGGTCTTTCCGAATTCCCTTGTTTCCACTTTCCCTGCCAGCACTGACCTTTGTTTCAGATCGGCTCGGTTTTTTTCCTGTTGGCTGCTGCCTGGGGAACGTTCCTGGAGACTCGGGAGCTTGTATGTTATGCCAGGCCATTCGTTTGCTATTGAGGCTGGAGGATGTGCTTTGAGCCCTTCTGGAATAAATGCTCATTTCATGGCGGATGCATCTGCAGGAGAAGAGATTTAGCAATCCAGGAAACCCCTGGTTTTGGCTTGCCACGTTCCTAGGAGTTCAGTGGCAGGGGATGGCTCTGGGTGCCATGAAGAGCGTAGATCCCCTTGAGCGATCAGGGCCCGAAGAGGAGGAGGCGCATCCCGATGGCCCAAGTACCAGGCTAGCCCCAGACCCCTGGGGTTTTCGTTATGACTTCAGAACTTTTTTACTCTAAGCTTATTGGGAATTTGGGCTATATCAGTATGCGCCATAGGTATCACAAGGATGGAGGGTTTTATCGTCACCATCATCTCGAGTTTCCTGCGGCAAAAGCTCTTTGGGGCTTTCTCTCTCTGAACATGCCGAGTCAGTGAGAGTGTCAAGTGACAGTCTGTATCCACCAAGCAAGAACCTCCCTACTACAAGTCAGTGTTTGGTTTGTCAGTAAACGGAAAGGACGGGAAGAAATGCACTTCCTGCAGTGATTTCGGGCTGTTGAAATTCTCACGGTACAGCAAGACATCCCGATTTCAGCATTTCTGCATGCCTTCCAAGGCAGAACCTGGCTCCTGCCACCCGTGGGCATCGCTTTTCATTATGCATTAGTAAACAAGGTGTGTTACCAATGCATTTAGTAACACCCCCTGCTCTGAATCCCTCATCCTCGCCTACATGAAAGATTGCCTGTATGACTTGCACAACTTCCATATTTCTATTTAATTGCTGTAATTAATTGGATTCTTTTATCATGCGCTAGTGTTGGGATTTACAGCAAGAAAGTTCCGTCCTACAGAGATGAGGGGAAGGCAGGCGGCACTGTCTCTGTCTCGGCATTCGTGAATCGTATTGATTTACACTTGCAGACATGTGCCGTTCCTCCTATTTCTTTATCGCGGTGCATTCAATATACTTCTTCCTGCACCCTCTTGTCCAAGCAAGTGCATCAGCAACATCCCTGCTTCCAGCCGACTGCTCAGAAGCAATCCTCTTTTAGAGCAGTCCTGCATGCACACAAGGTCATGAGAAAATGTTACGGAAAGGAAACGGGTAGCCCAGGCCCAACCCTACGGAGTGCTATGGACTTCCAGGACACCCACAAGTGTTTTCCTCTTTGCTGACTGCAGTGGGTGTAGGACTTTTGGCTGCCTACAGGCTCAACGTTGAGTGCCTGCGGGGGCGGAATGCCCGCTGTGACATCACTGAGTGGTGGAGGCTGACGTCACCGGGCAGTGGATTGTGCCGTCAGCGAGCGATGGACTGTGACCTCACGTCCCTCGCCGCTTATCTTCGGGCGCCGGCAGAGCCTGGGCCAGCCTGGCTCGTGCCTGGACTCCTGCCGAGCGTGCCTGCGAGGTCTGGAGGGTGGAGCGAGGCTTCTCCCGGTGCTGGGTGGTGCTTTGGGGGCTGCCGTCGGCAGCTCTCGGTGCCCGTCCCGGAGCCATCCCCTGTGTTTCCCCGGCCCTGCCTGGCTCGGGCAGCCGGGCACCGCGGGCGCGCTTGCAGCAGCGGAGGTGAGCTGTGCGGGGAAACGTCCCCCGGGGCGGCCGTGGGGCGGGCGATGGGGCTCGGGGAGCCGGGAGGGTGTCCTTCTCGAGGGGCCTGGGCATTTCTTCCTCCCCTGCCCTCCCCTCTGCTCCCCGGGACAGCGAGTGACCATGCCCTCTCTGCCTTTTGCAGCCTGCGACACCCTTTGGCAGCGCCAGCGCCAGCGCCAGGGACGGGGAGCAGCTCCTCAGCTCATCCTCAGCTCTCCCCAACCCGCCGCGGAGCGCAAACATGGCCACGGAGACAGAGTGGAGCTGCCCCATCTGCTGCGATGCTCGGAAGGGCGTTGCCTTCGTGCAGCCATGCCAACACCAGTTCTGCCTGGGCTGCATCCTGCGCTGGGCAAAAAGGACACCAAATTGCCCACTCTGCAGAACACCGATGCAGAACGTCAAGTTTTCTGTGCGGGGAGGAGATGACTACCTGGTGTATGTCATCACGCCCCCCGCACAGCCATCGGTCGCCAGCAGCCAGGCAGGCAGAGCTCCCGGCCGCCTGGCCAACAGCAGCCCCCACCGCCCCGCGGCGTCCCCTCCGTCCTCTCCGCAGGGGATGCCGTTGCTGGAAGAGCAGGGGGCTGCGGGGACAGAGGCCAGGGCTACTGTGGGTGGCCTCCTGCCCGAGGTCTGGGCATCGCTCTTCCAGCAAAACCAGCATCTCCTCGACCCCGTGCTGCCCTGGCTGCGCCTGGAGCTGGACGCGCTATACGAGGAGCAGTGGTGGCTGGCAATGGCAGCAGAAAAGCTGATTCTGCACGCCCTGTGCTGCTACGGGCTGGACGGGGAGGCCGTGGTCCAGCGGATGCAGCCTGGCCTCGAGGAACATGCAGCACCGCTGGTCCATGGCCTCATCAATGTCATCGTGCACCGGTGCAGCGAGGAGGCCTGCAGGCTGCTGCGCCTCTACACTGCCGGGGAGGAGGACGACAGCCCTGCAGCCAGCTCCAGCCCCACCAGCCTGCAGGGGGGGACTCCCGCCCCCACCCGGCCTCCTCCAGCAGCCCTGCAGCCTCCGACGGGGAGGAGGAAGCCGGCACGCTGGAGGCTGCCCTCCGCGGGGGTCCCGGCCGCCCTCCATCTGCGCCCGTCCCTGCAGAGCAGGAGCAGCCCCAGGAGGAGCCGGGGCAGGCGCCGGCGGCAGGTCCCTCTGCCCAGGGCTGCAGCCGCAGCATCTCCGCTCCCGGCCGGGGCAGGGACCGCGTGTCCAGGGGCCCCGGCGACCCCCAAAGAGGAGGGCCCCCAGCCCCCAGGGCTCTGCCCAGCCCCGCAAGAGGCCGCCCCGCCGGCGGCGCTAGCAGGGCTCCAGCAGCCTTGCATCAAGAAAAAGGGAATAAATTCCTGTTTCCCTGACACAGTCTCTGGGTGCTGCTTTCTCCCCCTGCTCCTGGTGCCTCTTCCCTTTCCCCCCGCGCCCCACCGTGGGTAGCACCCGCCTGCTGGGGGGCACGGCATTGGGCCCCGGAGCCCCAGGCCCATGGCGGCGGCGCCTCCTCCCGCAGGAAATCCTGCTGCAGCCGCGCACCCGCAGCGCAGCAGATGCCGCGGGCAGAGCGGGCAGGAGGGGAAGCTCGTTTCGTCGCAGCTCCGATGCCCTCAGCCCGCATCCAGTCCCTCTCTCTGCCCAGCTACTGACACTCCTGCTCTGCCCTGGTTTCCCTCCGCTGTCTGGCGTCGGCCAGGGCAACCTCGCTACTGAGAGGGCTGTCAAGGAGGGATGGAGAAAGGGCAGGGGAGTGAGAGAAGAAATGTCGAAATATCACCAGAGGAGAAGAGATAAGGAGCGCGTACTTGGGAAGGGGCATTTGTGGACAAGAGGCATGTGCTCAAATGTCACCTCTTGGCATATACCCCCTGCCCTCACGTTCTCCTACAATCCCACAGTTACAGTAGCAGGAGGGCCCCGAAACTCCCCTCAAAGCAAGCACGGAGGAGCACACCTGTGTGCAGAGCTGTGCAGGGTCTGCTATTTCCAGCACGGTGCCAAACAGTTCCCCGAGTGCGTGAGTTTTGGGGGCGTGATGGCTCTGGGTCTTTCCGAATTCCCTTGTTTCCACTTTCCCTGCCAGCACTGACCTTTGTTTCAGATCGGCTCGGTTTTTTTCCTGTTGGCTGCTGCCTGGGGAACGTTCCTGGAGACTCGGGAGCTTGTATGTTATGCCAGGCCATTCGTTTGCTATTGAGGCTGGAGGATGTGCTTTGAGCCCTTCTGGAATAAATGCTCATTTCATGGCGGATGCATCTGCAGGAGAAGAGATTTAGCAATCCAGGAAACCCCTGGTTTTGGCTTGCCACGTTCCTAGGAGTTCAGTGGCAGGGGATGGCTCTGGGTGCCATGAAGAGCGTAGATCCCCTTGAGCGATCAGGGCCCGAAGAGGAGGAGGCGCATCCCGATGGCCCAAGTACCAGGCTAGCCCCAGACCCCTGGGGTTTTCGTTATGACTTCAGAACTTTTTTACTCTAAGCTTATTGGGAATTTGGGCTATATCAGTATGCGCCATAGGTATCACAAGGATGGAGGGTTTTATCGTCACCATCATCTCGAGTTTCCTGCGGCAAAAGCTCTTTGGGGCTTTCTCTCTCTGAACATGCCGAGTCAGTGAGAGTGTCAAGTGACAGTCTGTATCCACCAAGCAAGAACCTCCCTACTACAAGTCAGTGTTTGGTTTGTCAGTAAACGGAAAGGACGGGAAGAAATGCACTTCCTGCAGTGATTTCGGGCTGTTGAAATTCTCACGGTACAGCAAGACATCCCGATTTCAGCATTTCTGCATGCCTTCCAAGGCAGAACCTGGCTCCTGCCACCCGTGGGCATCGCTTTTCATTATGCATTAGTAAACAAGGTGTGTTACCAATGCATTTAGTAACACCCCCTGCTCTGAATCCCTCATCCTCGCCTACATGAAAGATTGCCTGTATGACTTGCACAACTTCCATATTTCTATTTAATTGCTGTAATTAATTGGATTCTTTTATCATGCGCTAGTGTTGGGATTTACAGCAAGAAAGTTCCGTCCTACAGAGATGAGGGGAAGGCAGGCGGCACTGTCTCTGTCTCGGCATTCGTGAATCGTATTGATTTACACTTGCAGACATGTGCCGTTCCTCCTATTTCTTTATCGCGGTGCATTCAATATACTTCTTCCTGCACCCTCTTGTCCAAGCAAGTGCATCAGCAACATCCCTGCTTCCAGCCGACTGCTCAGAAGCAATCCTCTTTTAGAGCAGTCCTGCATGCACACAAGGTCATGAGAAAATGTTACGGAAAGGAAACGGGTAGCCCAGGCCCAACCCTACGGAGTGCTATGGACTTCCAGGACACCCACAAGTGTTTTCCTCTTTGCTGACTGCAGTGGGTGTAGGACTTTTGGCTGCCTACAGGCTCAACGTTGAGTGCCTGCGGGGGCGGAATGCCCGCTGTGACATCACTGAGTGGTGGAGGCTGACGTCACCGGGCAGTGGATTGTGCCGTCAGCGAGCGATGGACTGTGACCTCACGTCCCTCGCCGCTTATCTTCGGGCGCCGGCAGAGCCTGGGCCAGCCTGGCTCGTGCCTGGACTCCTGCCGAGCGTGCCTGCGAGGTCTGGAGGGTGGAGCGAGGCTTCTCCCGGTGCTGGGTGGTGCTTTGGGGGCTGCCGTCGGCAGCTCTCGGTGCCCGTCCCGGAGCCATCCCCTGTGTTTCCCCGGCCCTGCCTGGCTCGGGCAGCCGGGCACCGCGGGCGCGCTTGCAGCAGCGGAGGTGAGCTGTGCGGGGAAACGTCCCCCCGGGGCGGCCGTGGGGCGGGCGATGGGGCTCGGGGAGCCGGGAGGGTGTCCTTCTCGAGGGGCCTGGGCATTTCTTCCTCCCCTGCCCTCCCCTCTGCTCCCCGGGACAGCGAGTGACCATGCCCTCTCTGCCTTTTGCAGCCTGCGACACCCTTTGGCAGCGCCAGCGCCAGCGCCAGGGACGGGGAGCAGCTCCTCAGCTCATCCTCAGCTCTCCCCAACCCGCCGCGGAGCGCAAACATGGCCACGGAGACAGAGTGGAGCTGCCCCATCTGCTGCGATGCTCGGAAGGGCGTTGCCTTCGTGCAGCCATGCCAACACCAGTTCTGCCTGGGCTGCATCCTGCGCTGGGCAAAAAGGACACCAAATTGCCCACTCTGCAGAACACCGATGCAGAACGTCAAGTTTTCTGTGCGGGGAGGAGATGACTACCTGGTGTATGTCATCACGCCCCCCGCACAGCCATCGGTCGCCAGCAGCCAGGCAGGCAGAGCTCCCGGCCGCCTGGCCAACAGCAGCCCCCACCGCCCCGCGGCGTCCCCTCCGTCCTCTCCGCAGGGGATGCCGTTGCTGGAAGAGCAGGGGGCTGCGGGGACAGAGGCCAGGGCTACTGTGGGTGGCCTCCTGCCCGAGGTCTGGGCATCGCTCTTCCAGCAAAACCAGCATCTCCTCGACCCCGTGCTGCCCTGGCTGCGCCTGGAGCTGGACGCGCTATACGAGGAGCAGTGGTGGCTGGCAATGGCAGCAGAAAAGCTGATTCTGCACGCCCTGTGCTGCTACGGGCTGGACGGGGAGGCCGTGGTCCAGCGGATGCAGCCTGGCCTCGAGGAACATGCAGCACCGCTGGTCCATGGCCTCATCAATGTCATCGTGCACCGGTGCAGCGAGGAGGCCTGGAGGCTGCTGCGCCTCTACACTGCCGGGGAGGAGGACGACAGCCCTGCAGCCAGCTCCAGCCCCACCAGCCTGCAGGGGGGGACTCCCGCCCCCCACCCGGCCTCCTCCAGCAGCCCTGCAGCCTCCGACGGGGAGGAGGAAGCCGGCACGCTGGAGGCTGCCCTCCGCGGGGGTCCCGGCCGCCCTCCATCTGCGCCCGTCCCTGCAGAGCAGGAGCAGCCCCAGGAGGAGCCGGGGCAGGCGCCGGCGGCAGGTCCCTCTGCCCAGGGCTGCAGCCGCAGCATCTCCGCTCCCGGCCGGGGCAGGGACCGCGTGTCCAGGGGGCCCCGGCGACCCCCA
Organism: Gymnogyps californianus; assembly: GCF_018139145.2. NCBI lineage: Eukaryota > Metazoa > Chordata > Aves > Accipitriformes > Cathartidae > Gymnogyps > Gymnogyps californianus. Next base: position 7,936,081 of record NC_059500.1, on the reverse strand, counting down.
AAGAGGAGGGCCCCCAGCCCCCAGGGCTCTGCCCAGCCCCGCAAGAGGCCGCCCCGCCGGCGGCGCTAGCAGGGCTCCAGCAGCCTTGCATCAAGAAAAAGGGAATAAATTCCTGTTTCCCTGACACAGTCTCTGGGTGCTGCTTTCTCCCCCTGCTCCTGGTGCCTCTTCCCTTTCCCCCCGCGCCCCACCGTGGGTAGCACCCGCCTGCTGGGGGCACGGCATTGGGCCCCGGAGCCCCAGGCCCATGGCGGCGGCGCCTCCTCCCGCAGGAAATCCTGCTGCAGCCGCGCACCCGCAGCGCAGCAGATGCCGCGGGCAGAGCGGGCAGGAGGGGAAGCTCGTTTCGTCGCAGCTCCGATGCCCTCAGCCCGCATCCAGTCCCTCTCTCTGCCCAGCTACTGACACTCCTGCTCTGCCCTGGTTTCCCTCCGCTGTCTGGCGTCGGCCAGGGCAACCTCGCTACTGAGAGGGCTGTCAAGGAGGGATGGAGAAAGGGCAGGGGAGTGAGAGAAGAAATGTCGAAATATCACCAGAGGAGAAGAGATAAGGAGCGCGTACTTGGGAAGGGGCATTTGTGGACAAGAGGCATGTGCTCAAATGTCACCTCTTGGCATATACCCCCTGCCCTCACGTTCTCCTACAATCCCACAGTTACAGTAGCAGGAGGGCCCCGAAACTCCCCTCAAAGCAAGCACGGAGGAGCACACCTGTGTGCAGAGCTGTGCAGGGTCTGCTATTTCCAGCACGGTGCCAAACAGTTCCCCGAGTGCGTGAGTTTTGGGGGCGTGATGGCTCTGGGTCTTTCCGAATTCCCTTGTTTCCACTTTCCCTGCCAGCACTGACCTTTGTTTCAGATCGGCTCGGTTTTTTTCCTGTTGGCTGCTGCCTGGGGAACGTTCCTGGAGACTCGGGAGCTTGTATGTTATGCCAGGCCATTCGTTTGCTATTGAGGCTGGAGGATGTGCTTTGAGCCCTTCTGGAATAAATGCTCATTTCATGGCGGATGCATCTGCAGGAGAAGAGATTTAGCAATCCAGGAAACCCCTGGTTTTGGCTTGCCACGTTCCTAGGAGTTCAGTGGCAGGGGATGGCTCTGGGTGCCATGAAGAGCGTAGATCCCCTTGAGCGATCAGGGCCCGAAGAGGAGGAGGCGCATCCCGATGGCCCAAGTACCAGGCTAGCCCCAGACCCCTGGGGTTTTCGTTATGACTTCAGAACTTTTTTACTCTAAGCTTATTGGGAATTTGGGCTATATCAGTATGCGCCATAGGTATCACAAGGATGGAGGGTTTTATCGTCACCATCATCTCGAGTTTCCTGCGGCAAAAGCTCTTTGGGGCTTTCTCTCTCTGAACATGCCGAGTCAGTGAGAGTGTCAAGTGACAGTCTGTATCCACCAAGCAAGAACCTCCCTACTACAAGTCAGTGTTTGGTTTGTCAGTAAACGGAAAGGACGGGAAGAAATGCACTTCCTGCAGTGATTTCGGGCTGTTGAAATTCTCACGGTACAGCAAGACATCCCGATTTCAGCATTTCTGCATGCCTTCCAAGGCAGAACCTGGCTCCTGCCACCCGTGGGCATCGCTTTTCATTATGCATTAGTAAACAAGGTGTGTTACCAATGCATTTAGTAACACCCCCTGCTCTGAATCCCTCATCCTCGCCTACATGAAAGATTGCCTGTATGACTTGCACAACTTCCATATTTCTATTTAATTGCTGTAATTAATTGGATTCTTTTATCATGCGCTAGTGTTGGGATTTACAGCAAGAAAGTTCCGTCCTACAGAGATGAGGGGAAGGCAGGCGGCACTGTCTCTGTCTCGGCATTCGTGAATCGTATTGATTTACACTTGCAGACATGTGCCGTTCCTCCTATTTCTTTATCGCGGTGCATTCAATATACTTCTTCCTGCACCCTCTTGTCCAAGCAAGTGCATCAGCAACATCCCTGCTTCCAGCCGACTGCTCAGAAGCAATCCTCTTTTAGAGCAGTCCTGCATGCACACAAGGTCATGAGAAAATGTTACGGAAAGGAAACGGGTAGCCCAGGCCCAACCCTACGGAGTGCTATGGACTTCCAGGACACCCACAAGTGTTTTCCTCTTTGCTGACTGCAGTGGGTGTAGGACTTTTGGCTGCCTACAGGCTCAACGTTGAGTGCCTGCGGGGGCGGAATGCCCGCTGTGACATCACTGAGTGGTGGAGGCTGACGTCACCGGGCAGTGGATTGTGCCGTCAGCGAGCGATGGACTGTGACCTCACGTCCCTCGCCGCTTATCTTCGGGCGCCGGCAGAGCCTGGGCCAGCCTGGCTCGTGCCTGGACTCCTGCCGAGCGTGCCTGCGAGGTCTGGAGGGTGGAGCGAGGCTTCTCCCGGTGCTGGGTGGTGCTTTGGGGGCTGCCGTCGGCAGCTCTCGGTGCCCGTCCCGGAGCCATCCCCTGTGTTTCCCCGGCCCTGCCTGGCTCGGGCAGCCGGGCACCGCGGGGCGCGCTTGCAGCAGCGGAGGTGAGCTGTGCGGGGAAACGTCCCCCGGGGCGGCCGTGGGGCGGGCGATGGGGCTCGGGAGCCGGGAGGGTGTCCTTCTCGAGGGGCCTGGGCATTTCTTCCTCCCCTGCCCTCCCCTCTGCTCCCCGGGACAGCGAGTGACCATGCCCTCTCTGCCTTTTGCAGCCTGCGACACCCTTTGGCAGCGCCAGCGCCAGCGCCAGGGACGGGGAGCAGCTCCTCAGCTCATCCTCAGCTCTCCCCAACCCGCCGCGGAGCGCAAACATGGCCACGGAGACAGAGTGGAGCTGCCCCATCTGCTGCGATGCTCGGAAGGGCGTTGCCTTCGTGCAGCCATGCCAACACCAGTTCTGCCTGGGCTGCATCCTGCGCTGGGCAAAAAGGACACCAAATTGCCCACTCTGCAGAACACCGATGCAGAACGTCAAGTTTTCTGTGCGGGGAGGAGATGACTACCTGGTGTATGTCATCACGCCCCCCGCACAGCCATCGGTCGCCAGCAGCCAGGCAGGCAGAGCTCCCGGCCGCCTGGCCAACAGCAGCCCCCACCGCCCCGCGGCGTCCCCTCCGTCCTCTCCGCAGGGGATGCCGTTGCTGGAAGAGCAGGGGCTGCGGGGACAGAGGCCAGGGCTACCGTGGGTGGCCTCCTGCCCGAGGTCTGGGCATCGCTCTTCCAGCAAAACCAGCATCTCCTCGACCCCGTGCTGCCCTGGCTGCGCCTGGAGCTGGACGCGCTATACGAGGAGCAGTGGTGGCTGGCAATGGCAGCAGAAAAGCTGATTCTGCACGCCCTGTGCTGCTACGGGCTGGACGGGGAGGCCGTGGTCCAGCGGATGCAGCCTGGCCTCGAGGAACATGCAGCACCGCTGGTCCATGGCCTCATCAATGTCATCGTGCACCGGTGCAGCGAGGAGGCCTGCAGGCTGCTGCGCCTCTACACTGCCGGGGAGGAGGACGACAGCCCTGCAGCCAGCTCCAGCCCCACCAGCCTGCAGGGGGGACTCCCGCCCCCCACCCGGCCTCCTCCAGCAGCCCTGCAGCCTCCGACGGGGAGGAGGAAGCCGGCACGCTGGAGGCTGCCCTCCGCGGGGGTCCCGGCCGCCCTCCATCTGCGCCCGTCCCTGCAGAGCAGGAGCAGCCCCAGGAGGAGCCGGGGCAGGCGCCGGCGGCAGGTCCCTCTGCCCAGGGCTGCAGCCGCAGCATCTCCGCTCCCGGCCGGGGCAGGGACCGCGTGTCCAGGGGCCCCGGCGACCCCCAAAGAGGAGGGCCCCCAGCCCCAGGCTCTGCCCAGCCCCGCAAGAGGCCGCCCCGCCGGCGGCGCTAGCAGGGCTCCAGCAGCCTTGCATCAAGAAAAAGGGAATAAATTCCTGTTTCCCTGACACAGTCTCTGGGTGCTGCTTTCTCCCCCTGCTCCTGGTGCCTCTTCCCTTTCCCCCCGCGCCCCACCGTGGGTAGCACCCGCCTGCTGGGGGGCACGGCATTGGGCCCCGGAGCCCCAGGCCCATGGCGGCGGCGCCTCCTCCCGCAGGAAATCCTGCTGCAGCCATGGCAATGGAAGAGGGTCTGAAATGGCCACGGAGCCAGCGGAGGTGAGCTGTGCGGGGAAACGTCCCTCCGTGGTGGCCGTGGGGTGGGCGATGGGGCTCGGGGAGCCTGGAGGGTGTCCTTCTCGAGGGGCCTGGGCACTCTTCCTGCCCTCCCCAGGACAGCGAGTGACCATGGCCTCTCTCCCTTCTGCAGTGTGTGATGCCAGCGAGGGGGAGCAGCTCCTTGTTCTCGGCTCTCCCCAGCCTGCTGCAACAAGCCAACATGGCCGTGGAGACAGAGTGGAGCTGCCCCATCTGCCGCGACACTGAAGATGACGTCGCTTATGTGACGCCCTGTCTCCACCAGTTCTGCTTGGGCTGCATTGTGCGGTGGGTAAAGAGGAACCCATCATGCCCCCTTTGCAGGCAGACTGTCAAGACCATCATTTCCTCCATGCGGTCAGAGAAGGACTTCATGGAGATGGTTGTTCCGCACCCCTCAGACGCACCGGTTGCCAGCCACCAGGACGAGCAGGGGGCCACGGGGCCGGCGCCCAGGACTGACGTGGCTGGCTTGCAGCCCGAGGTCTGGGCGGGCCTTTTCCGGGACTCCAGGAAGATCCTCGAGCCCCTGCTGCCCTGGCTGAACCAGGTGCTGGATGGAGCCCGCTGGTGGGAGGCAGCTGTGGCACAGGTCACCGTTATAGTCAACCTGTGCCGCTACGGGCTGGACGAGGAGGCCTTGGTGCAGGAGCTGCAGCCCTTCCTGCAACACCAGACGGTGACATTTGTGCGCCAGCTCATCGATGTCACCGCAGACCGGTGCAGCGAGCAGATCCTGCAGCAGTTGGACCTCCTGGACTCCCCTGGTGCCAAGGAGCAGGAGGACAGCCCCGTGGCCACCCCTGGCCCTGCAGCCTCCCCAGGTGGGACTCCTGCCCCCAACCCCAGAGCACAGGAGGAGCCCCATGAGGAGCTGGGGCAGGCGGTGGCAGGTCCCTCCGTTGCTGTCCAGGGCGGAGACTGCTCCCCTGCGGGGCCCCGGCACCCCCCGAAGAGGAGGGCCAGCAGCTCCCAGGCATCTTCAACCCACAAGAGGCCGTGCCAACGGCAACGCTAGGGTGCCCCAGAAGCCGGCGAATCCAGGGCCGGGCCAGCAGCCGGGGCATGCACCGGCCCCCAAGGGGACCGAATTACAAAAGAAAATAAAACTCTGAGAACCACAAGGAAAGTCTTAGTCTCTCCTTACCAGCAGTGCAGCTGGCATTGCTATCGCCACCAGCCGTGAGGCTTTCTCTTCCTGCTCCTGGTGCTGTGCACACCTTCCCCCTCATGTGTCTGCTGCAGCTTCCACATTGTCTATCACAGCTTGCACTGAAGCCCCGATCCATGAGTCAGAGAGTGTATTTCTTACAGGTTCTTCTGGAGATCGTACTATTTTGACCATTGCCATCTCAAGTCTTACTTCCAACGTGTCTCAGTTTATTGTCAAATCGATGAGTTCCAGGCAAACAGAGTGTTCCACTGTACCACCATTTAGATTTAACTTAAGCTATATTTTATTCTCTTCTGTGATCCCCTAGTAATGATCAAGGAAAATTACTTATGGCATTTAAATATCTTTTCAAATTTAGCCTAAGACTTTTCCCCTTTTTGACTTTTTTCCTTGAGTTGTTTGGAAAGACATCCTGTGAGTGTACAGACTTAATTCTTTCTAGAGGGAGATTAACCTATTGCTAATCCTCCAGAAACAGGTCTTTAGCGTTCTTCAAAAAGAAGGACTAGGAGTAGGATATTTGAAATGGAGCTTTAATTCAACAAAACATGCAACAATAATTCTGGAAATACATGGTCCTGAGCCTTGGTTGCCTACACGTGGACAGACCAAAGAAAGGCGGCTGCTCTCTGCCTTGGCTGGAGGGTTATTTCCCTGAAGCACTGCACCTGTGTCCCATTTCCAGCTTTCTTCACCTGCGATTTGGATGTGCCAGTCCCAGAGGGACAATGTGCGTTGCAGCAGGGGGCAGCTGGGACACAGCAAGGAGAGCCTGAGCTGGGGCTGGACACTGGGCCTAGGAAACAGACACAGGTGGTCTTCCAGAAACCTGCTCCCCAGCTGAAGAATTGGCTGTTTGTGGAGAAACATCAGTATGGCATTACCGCCTTTCTCCATGGGCTTTCTTTCCTAGCCTGGGAGTCATGCAGTGTGGCTACCTCTTCACGATAAACAGTCAAGGCCATCACCCTGTGGTGAGGGTCACTGTGTGCCTGCAGAGCTTGAAGACGGGGCGCGTAATGAAGAGAGATCCAGCTTCAGCTTACAATGTCTGCTCCAATCAAAGGCAAAATTCCCAGTACCTCAACAGTGGAGGAGTGCACCTGTAGTCTGTGGGTTTACAATGAAATCACTCTCTTGGACAAACCTAAGCATGCACGGAGGTGTTCGCAGGTCCCCAGCATTAAATCTAAAAATACGCATACAGAATTTCAGCAGCAATTTTCGGTTTCATTTCTGTTCCTAATTTTTTCCTACAGGTTCACGTGTGGACTTTTCATACTCTGTTTTGGTATGGTAAAGGTGCAGCATCATTCCCAGTTGTTTTCTTTGCACTACCGAGAATTACTTCAACAATTGTCTTAATCAGGACTGTGTAGAAGGTTTGATTTTTTTGACAATGTTTGCTTTGGGGGCTGCCACTGGCAGCTCTCGGTGCCCATCCCGGAGCCATCCCCTGTGCTTCCCCGGCCCTGCCTGGCTTGGGCAGCCGGGCACCGCGGGGCGCGCTTGCAGCAGCGGAGGTGAGCTGTGCGGGGAAACGTCCCCCCGGGGCGGCCGTGGGGCGGGCGATGGGGCTCAGGGAGCCGGGAGGGTGTCCTTCTCGAGGGGCCTGGGCTTTTCTTCCTCCCCTGCCCTCCCCTCCCCTCTGCTCCCTGGGACAGTGAGTGACCATGGCCTCTCTCCCTTCTGCAGCACCTGACACACTCTGACACTGCCGGTGCCAGCAAGGGGGAGCAACTCCTCATCCTCAGCTCTCCCCAACCCGCCACAGAGCTCAAACATGGCCACGGAGACAGAGTGGAGCTGCCCCATCTGCTGCGATGCTTGGAAGGGCGTTGCCTTCGTGCAGCCATGCCAACACCAGTTCTGCCTGGGCTGCATCCTGCGCTGGGCAAAAAGGACACCAAATTGCCCACTCTGCAGAACACCGATGCAGAACGTCAAGTTTTCTGTGCGGGGAGGAGATGACTACCTGGTGTATGTCATCACGCCCCCCGCACAGCCATCGGTCGCCAGCAGCCAGGCAGGCAGAGCTCCCAGCCGCCTGGCCAACAGCAGCCCCCACCGCCCCGCGGCGTCCCCTCCGTCCTCTCCGCAGGGGATGCCGTTGCTGGAAGAGCAGGGGGCTGCGGGGACAGAGGCCAGGGCTACCGTGGGTGGCCTCCTGCCCGAGGTCTGGGCAGCACTTTTCCAAACACAACAGCATCTCCTCAACCCCGTGCTGCCCTGGCTGCGCCGGGAGCTGGAGGTGCTATACGAGGAGCAGTGGTGGCTGGCAATGGCAGCAGAAAAGCTGATTCTGCACGCCCTGTGCTGCTACGGGCTGGATGGGGAGGCAATGTTCCAGTGGATGCAGCCTGGCCTCAAGGAATACACAGCAGCACTGGTCCATGGCCTCATCAATGTCATCGTGCACCGGTGCAGCAAGGAGGCCCGGAGGCTGCTGTGCTCCCATGCTGCCGGGCAGGAGGATGACAGCCCTGCAGCCAGCTCCAGCCCCACTGCCTCCCCGGGGGGCCTCCTGCCCCCACCCGGCCTCCTCCAGCAGCCCTGCAGCCTCCGACAGGGAGGAGGAAGCCGGCATGTTGGAGGCCGCCCTCCACACGGGTCCCGGCCGCCCCTGATTGAAAGGAACCGACACAGACGGACTGTAAGCCAAAGCACCTTTATTTTCACTAGCGGGGAGAGCATACGGTCCATCCTACAAAATTGCATCTCCATCCAGGTAAAACCCCAGTCAGCTTATACAACAGTCCCGTTAGACATCCCACACATTCCGCGGCCAATCCCCAACCAGCAAGCAGTCTGGCCACAAATCTACTGAAACCAATCCTATGGTTCCCTAGATAACAAGGCACATGCCAACAGAGCCAAAGCACACAAAATGTAACCAACAAGACACAATCCCCCAGCAACACCCTTCCCCACCAACACCTGCCAACCCACACCCATGCCCAAAAGCGGCCCAGCCATGCCAAACAAACCCTCAAGCTACACCAAACTCCATTCCTTAATTCACCCCCCACCTCCACCAGTCCCTGCAGAGCAGGAGCAGCCCCAGGAGGAGCTGGGGCAGGTCCCTCTGCCCAGGGCTGCAGCCGCAGTGTGAGAGACTGAAACAAAAGCCTGAATGTCTCAAATGCTCGGAGGAAAGGAATGTCAACCCATTAAGGAGATAAGGAGCAGTTAGGAATGGGAATCTCACGGAGGCAGGGTCGCACTTGCCTCAGGCCGATTTTTTTATCTTGGGTGACTACCTAAAGAAGAAGTTTGAAACACCTTTACACATACGTTTCTGACAGAGGGGAGGGGGGATCAAAATCACTAGAACCCCACCACCCCCACCCCCCTTCCTAGAAGGTACAAGGACAACAGACCGCACATGTCAGATAATTAGCATACGAAGCGAGACTGGAGGCGGGGACTGGGTTATAAATAGCCGCAATCCGAGAAGCCACGGGTGCAGCCACTGTCCCAAGGGAGGGGGGCAGGGAGGTAGCTGGATTGCAGAGTGGTGACTATTTCTTTCTCTTTTTCTCTCCTCGCCCTTCCTCTCCTCAACATATATCGTAAACCTAACCACGAAGTCCGGTCAGACCTTTGCAAAGTGCCTTATTCTGTCCGACAGTTTTAAACTTTGGAACTAAAGTTGCTTTGATTGAACCTCCTGAGAACATTGTGTTTTCTCCCGTGCACTGCCCAGACTATATCAAATTACATTTGTCCGAGCAGGACAGGACACATAAGCCCTCCATTCCCAGCCGGGGCAGGGACTGCTTGCCCCCGGGGCCCCAGTGCCCCCTAAAGAGGAGGGCCCCGAGCCCCCAGGACTCCGCCCAGCCCTGCAACTTAATACAATACAAAGGAAATAAATTCCGATTGCCGTGACACTCTCTGGGTGCTGCTTTCACCCCCTTTCCCTGGTGCTTTCCCTGCTCCCCGTGCCCCACCATTGCCCAAGGCCCCTGGAGGCCCACGGCCATGTTGGCAGCGCCTCCTCCCGCAGGAAATCCTGCTGCAGCCACCACAATGGAAGAGGGTCTGAAAGAGCCTGACAAAGGAGGAGTGCCTTTGCAAAGGGGAACATGCCAAATAAAGGCTGCTGGTGCCTGTGCCCAGCCGGAGTGGCCATGCTGCTCCCTGCATTGCCTTTCTCTGCGGCCAAGGGACAGGAGGGGCCCTGCAGCCCCCTGCTCGGAGGGGTTTCCAGGCAAACGGGCCGGGGGGGACTGCTCCTGCCAGCCAGTCACGACAGGCCATGCGACTGCAAGAGCGGTGTCTCTGCCAGGGCCCATGGCAAGGGGGCTGCTGGGAGCTGGGGGTCAGGCTCATGGCGTGGCCTCGCTGGTGTGTGTACCACTGTCATCCTGGGGTGTCTGGCGGGAATGTCAGCGCAGCCACCTGAGGTGCCCAGTGGGGCTGCCCTGCCCATGCTGGGGCCAAACGTGTGTGGGGCCGCGAGGTGGCGGGTCCCCGCAGCCCTGTGTGACATAGCGCGGTGTCACAATGGGACAGCCGCATCACAGCGGCAGCTCCCTCTCCCCACTGTGCCCCCAGCCACACTCCCTGGCAAGGCCTGGGCAACGCCAGGGCTGCTCTCGCCTGCACTCTGCTCTGCAGGAGGAGGCGAGGGGAGGCCGCGGGAGAGCGTTGGAGACGCCGCTTGGGGAAGTGGCGAGGAGGAGGAGGAGGAGGAGGAAGAGGAGGAGGAGAAGGAGAAGGAGAGGAGCAGAGGGGTTTTGTAGCAGGACAAGCACCTCTTCCCCAGCTGCTGCAGTGCAGGGGGGCAAAGATGATTAAGTACCTGCTCTTTAAGCCCTTGGAGCCCGAGGAGCTCCCAACCCTGAAGGAGCTCACCACCAGCGGTAAGGCCCCGGGGGGCCCTTGCAGGAGCGCTGTCGGAGCCAAGATGAAGGGGAGACGAGCTGTGGAAACCCTGAGGCTAGGGCTGGGGCTGCAGCGGGGCTCTTTGGGAGGGGACCGGCAGCTGCAAGGAGAGCCTGCCTGGGGCTCGAGGGTGGCTTTGGTAGCCCAGGCCTCTAGCCGCTGCCCATGTCAAAGGGCGGGATCCCCTTCCCCAGAACACTACTGATGCCTGCCTTTCCTCCCCAGGCCCGTCCTGGGCCCAGGGTGGGCTTCTTGGCGGCTGGGGGCGGTCAAGAACACAGCCGGGCAGCCCCGGCGGTGCGAGTGTTTGCTCAGGGCGAGGGGGGGCTTGAGTGCACTCCGCTGTGGCCTCCGTGGGTAGGGGGGTGCTGGATGGTTGGCCGTTGCTGACTCAGAGCATGGCATGCCTTGGCTTTGCTTTCCAGAAATCTGCAAAGTCTGGGCTAGCGCATCTAGGTACATCCGGAGACAGCTCTTGCAGAAGAAGGTGAGCCTTGCCTCCTGCCCGTGCCCCATCCTGCCCCTCTGGGCCTCCGGAGCAGGGCACAAAGTACCATCCCCATGGCCACGTGAGTCATCTGGCAGCCTTCCCGCCTCTGCGTGGCCCTGCCAATGCTCCCTCTTCTTGCTTGCGTCTTCAGGCGGTGGAGATCGGAGTTGGGACATTTGCACTTGTCCCAGCGCGTGCCACGGTGGGAGAGGACAAGGTTTTGCCTGTGGAGAGACCCGTGTTCCAGCCGTGCAGGTTTCTCAAGAAATTCTACAAGCTCAAGTGTGCAAAGACCAAAATTCCTGGTAAGAAGACGGGTGCTTCTCCTGCACAGCCCTTGCATCTGGCTTGGTGCCGACACCGTGGCCGAGCAAAGGCTCTTCCAACCTGGAGAGCGCTGAGCGTGGGCACACGTACGGCGGCCCAGCACCCTGCCCCTCCCCGGGGAGCCAGCCTCATCTCCCCAGCTCACCCTAGGCTGCAGCCGGTTGCTCGCAGCAAGAGGCAAAGCTTCTCTTTGCCTCCTCCTGTCCATCAGGTCCGTTCTGGAGACGTGGCCGAAGCTGCAAGGGGAGCGCTCTCTGGCAGAGCGCTGCCCGAGGGCTGGGCGCTGATGGCGCCTCGTCTCGGAGTCGGCTGAACTGCGGTGGGAGTGACTTGGTTTCTTTGCGCTGGTTTCCTAGACAAGACGCCAGTCGTTGAGCTGGACTTTGAGCAGATTGCTGCAGAGATCCACTTCCGCCGAGAAATCGCGGAGCGGTGCATACACGAGACCCTGCTTTTCTTCGCTGGGGCCCTCCGAGACAACAAGGAGGTGGAATTCTCCTTCAAGGGCATTGGCATCCTTGCTGTGCGAAGAAAAGTGGTCAGCATGACCTTCTTTGATGACTGCCTGCTGGAGCTGGATGCCACAGGGAACATGCTGCCAGCTCTTCTCGGGGTGAGCTTGTCATTTCTCCGGGGCTCCTCCTCGTGGCTCCGTGGCAGTGCTGTCAGAGCTCTCTCCAGCTGCTTTCTCTTGGCTGCCGTCACCTGCCTCGCCACCTGGCCTACACAGGCTCTCGATGAGCTAGGCCAAGTCTCGGTAGCGCCTGGGCCCCTTCGAGGGAGGGGCTGGTGACATCAAGGGAGGCGGTGGTGCGAGGCTTTCTGAGAGGCAGCCTTTGTGTCTTCGAGCAGCGAGACGCTTTGCCGCCTTTGTGAGCAACCAGCACGTGTGCTAGGCGTCTGCTGACGTGTGCCTGTCCCCTTGCAGGACTCCAAGATGATGGGTATCGTGGCCTTCGCAGGCAAAAACCGTTTTAGTCGGCTCAGCCGAGATGGGGTCATCACGCTGCCAAGGTGAGCAGGACGGCTTCTGCAGCCCCCGGCTGCAGTCAAGGAGCAGCTCCTCAGCCCCTGCTGTGGGGGCACCCTCTTGCCGAGGCTCCTCTCCTGCCCAGCTTAGGCAAGAGCAGCTCCTTCCCAGAAGAGCTTCTCGCTCCGCCCGCCGCTCGCTCCTCCCTGGCTTGGAGAGGGCAGACGAAGCGGCCGGTCCGCTCTCGATGTGCCCTCAGAGAGCGAGAGAGGCGGGAGGGTCCGCGGGGGCAGCAAGGAGGGCGCGTGCTGGGGTCATCAGATTTCTGGCAGGAAGGCGAGGGAAGTACCGGCAGAGGCTGATGGAGGCCGTGGGGCCCCTCAGATCCCACAGAGAGCTGCCAAGCTCTCTTGGACTTGGGCTTGGACTTGGCAGTGGCTCCCAAAGATGCCTGCCAGCAGCTTCTTAGCGTCAGCCCCCAAGGGAGCGTGGCGCCCTTTTGCCCAGCTGGTGCCTTCTTGTTTCCAGGCTCGCCGTTGAGACTGCCCACCGAGCGTCGGCCCCTGAGATTTCTCTGAAGCCCAGGAGAGAGCCGGCGCCTTGGGGCGGGGGGGCCCGCAGAGGTAATGTCCCGGCTGAGGGCTGGCAGGGGGCTGCGGGCGCTCCTCTCTGGCCCGCAGGGTCTCAAAGACGCTGTTGTGCTGTTCTCTTGCCTCCCGCTTGCAGTGAGCGTGCTGGATCCGGTGTTCCTGGCTCAGCGGAGGGTTTCTCTAGCCAGGCAGCTGGCGAAGGAAGGCGAGCGGGCTAAAGCCACGGAAGCTGGCCAAGCCAGGTGAGCCTCCTGGAGGAGCGGTGTGGCTGGGGGCGCGGGCGCACACCGTGCCCTTGTTGCAGTGCGAGTGAGATGTTTCCCCTGGCCAGTGGGGTGCCTGCGCTGATGCCGAAAGGCCCCAGAGACGTTGTCCTGCCGGACACGTGCTCGTCCTGCCAAACGGCCTGGTGGTGCCGGAGGCGGGAGCCAGGCTGCGAGCCCGTCCCGGAGCAACCGGCTCAGACTGGGCTCCCACAAGCTCAGCCTGCTGTGCCTCTTTAGATTCCTGCCAGTAGTCCAGGAGAAGGCCCAGAAGGAGCTGAAGCAGCCCAGACCTCCAGCTCAGCCGCGGTTGCAGCTCCCTGCGTGTGTTCCGCAGCGCCCAGGAACGGTACGCCCTAGGGATTTGCCAGCCCTGCGTCACATTTCGGGCTCTGGGCCGGGGCAGAAGAGGCAGCAAGAGCTGCCCACCATCCCAGCCCTCCTGCCCTGCCCAAGCCCGACGAGACTAACGCTGCATGTGTGGCGTGTGCGTGGCCTCCAGGGAACGAGCTCCCTCCGCACTGAGAGGGCAGAAAAAACGGCTCCGGCTGCTGATGGCATCCAAGCGCCAAGAGGTGGAAGCGGAAGTGTGGCGCCAATACCATGCCAACAGAACAGGGCAGAACATGGAGCGAGGCCAGGTACGGCATGCGCTTCACAGCCCCCAGGAAACGGGCATTTCCCCTCCCCGCTCCCTGGGAGGGGAGCAGGGAAGGTCTCCCTGCACAGGCACGGCAGCCCTGCTGTGGCCAACCGGCCAGGCAGGGCTCTTCTGTCTGCCCGCTGCCCTGCACGTTGCCCTGCAGGAGGAGCTGTCCCTAAGGCCAAAGCGTACAGTTGCCTGTGGCACGGGCAGTCTCTTTCGTGCCCGTACCTCTCTGCGAGGGGTCAGCACCACTGCCTTGAAGACTAAGCCGAGCCTGCGCAAGTCACTCGCCTCGGCCGAAGCCTTGGGAGCAGCCCCAGCTATTGGTGGCAGCGCTTTAGGAGAGTCTCTTCCGCCTTTGCAGAGCCCCTGCCGCCATCTCTTTGAGGATCCCTACCGCCCTCCCCACCTCCTGAGAAAGGCCTATGCCGAGAAGCTGAAGGAGAGGCTACAGGAGGAGAGATGCCAAAGCGCTGCAAGGCAGAGAGCATCAGAGCAGCAGGCAGAGCTGCACCTCCCGGGGAGAGCAGGGCAAGTGTAAGTGTGTGCCGGCTCCTGCAGAGGCCGGGGAAAGCCTTGGGCGGCTCCCACCACTGGAGGTGTCCACGCTGAAGACAAAAGGCTGGCTCAGCTGGCTGGGCTCTGCCTTGCCAAAGCAGACAGCCTGTGCTTGCCCTCCGCGCGCAGTGACTCCCAGGCACCCGGCCCTCAGCTGCAATGCCGCGCTGTCCCGGGTCTCAGCCCTGCCCAGCTTCACCCCCGGCTGCTCTGCACTCTTCTCGCTGCAGACTGGTTGGGCCACGAGGGCCCACGAGACGCCCCACAGAGCAGCGGGCTGGCCTCGGCAGCACCTCCAAGAACTGCTGGCCTGAGCCGGGCTTTGGGGCGTTGCGGGCCCTTCTCCCCGGCCACAGAGCTGAGGCCCTTTCTTCTGTGTCCTTTAGCGAGGGGGAGAAGACGCGGCTGTTGGAGCGCCGTGGGAAGGCCCAGGGACTGCCAGCCACACCAAGAAGCTGCGAGCGGCCCCAGAGAGTCCAGCGGCAGGGGCCTTAGCCATCGCAGCAGCCCCCCTTTTCAGCGGGAGAGCTGTCAGCGACGGGTGGCAGGGGCGAGGAGTGCCTTTGCAAAGGGGAACGTGCCAAATAAAGGCTGCTGGTGCCTGTGCCCAGCCGGAGTGGCCATGCTGCTCCCTGCGTTGCTTTTCTCTGCGGCCAAGGGACAGGAGGGGCCCTGCAGCCCCCTGCTCGGAGGGGTTTCCGGGAAAACGGGCCGGGGGGACTGCTCCCGCCAGCCAGTCACGACAGGCCACGCGACTGCAAGAGCGGTGTCTCTGCCAGGGCCCATGGCAAGGGGGCTGCTGGGAGCTGGGGGTCAGGCTCATGGCGTGGCCTCGCTGGTGTGTGTGTTGTCCCTGTACCACTGTCGTCCTGGGGTGTCCAGTGGAGACCCCATGTTACAAAAGGCTTTGTCGTCCTGGTAGCAACAGCCTGCACTTCAGTAGTGGCTGGGAAGGCAGCACTGATGCGGAAGGCTCTCGTTAACACTTCACAAGGGACTAGGCTGTAATGAGCAGGAGTGTGCTGCTCCCATTGCCAGGCCCAGGAAGCTGCCGGCACGTTTTCTGCCAGCGGAGGCAAAGCGAGAGATGAGGAAAGAGTAAGTGTGCGCTGGGTCCTGCAGAGGCCGGGAAAAGCTTTTGGGTGGCTCTGAGCCCTGGATGTGTCCAGGCTTCCCCAGGCTACGCAGCTTGGCGTCCTCCAGCTCCTCGTGATGCAGGAATGACTGGGCTTGGAGGCCACCTCCGGGAGCCCCTCTGCAGCCCCACGCATGTCCTCAGGGCAAGGGTGCGGGTACAAAAGGCGATGGGGGCCGTGCGTGTGTGACTGCGTGGGTCTGCGTGTGCACGTGCAGGCACGGGGTGCTGGAAGAGGCCCTGGCAGCACCCACTGGGTGCTGAGGACAGCGTTTCAATAGGGGACTGCCAGTTCCGGAGGGCTGAAGACGAAAGACTGCCTTAGCTGCTGGGCTCTGCCTTCCCAAAGGCGGCAGCCTGGGCTTCACCTCCCCGTGCAGTGACTCCTGAGCTCCCAGACTTGCAGCCCCCTGCTCGGAGGGGTTTCCGGGCAAACGGGCCGGGAGGACTGGTCCCGCCAGGCGGTCATGACAGGCCATGCGACTGCAAGAGCGGTGTCCCGTACAGGGTACAGGGCATGGGGGCTTGAGAGCACAGCTTCTCTGCATCCAAACACCACTTTGCAGGGATAACCAGAGCTCCGTGGCTGGTCACAGCACTCTCAGAGCAGATTCACACTGGCAAAAGAAAGCGGGGGGCTTGATGCTCCTTGAAGAGCTACACTCACATGGAGAAATGCGCTTCATTGAGACACTCCTCAGGAGCTGTCCAGTGGCCGCCTTGGTAGAAAGTTTATTCATTGAGGAAAGAGAGAAACTTCTGAAAGTGAAAAAGCCCTTTTTTGGCAAGGTAACCTACAGCATGAAGAAGAAAGCCGTGATCTGGAAGGGTGAAAGAGCACTAGCAGCGGCCTATGCAACTGAGCCAGACCCGTGTCGCTCAAGGGTCTGTACTGGGACCACTAGGACTGACTATCTTCCTTAATGACACAGCGAGTGGGACTGAGCGCACCCTCAGCAAGTTTGCAGATGCCACCAAGCTGAGTGCTTGGCATTTGGGTGTTCTTTGGGACAGTACAGAAGCCAGCTCCTGCGGGACGGCTGAGATTCCCATCTCTTTGCGTGCTGCTGGTGTTCTTCCCTTCCACAGTGTGTGCCTTGCCCAGAGCAATGGCAGGACAGGCTGCTCTGTGACGCTGCCCAGTGCGCTGGCACCTGCACTCCAGTGCGCCCTGCTTTCCTCGATGGCTCACTGCTACCCTTTTTGGGGAGAGCTTCAGCCCTTCGGGGCCTCCTTGTTGCTCTGGCGTTGGGACTTGGGCTGATGGGACCTTTGCTCCTTGCTCGGGTAGCGGTCTCCTCTTTCCCTCTGCCTGCAGGGCTTTGTGCTGGCGCTGCTGTTAGCGTACCTCTTGCTCCTGGAGCTGGGCTCGGGGTCCCCATGGGATAGTGGGGCTCCTGGGGTTGGGCAGAGCGTTTGGGAAGCCGATAGTCATGCCTAGTGAAGTCTTCCAGGATGGCGAGTGTGCGTGGGAGGATGCATTTGCAAGGCACGTTGTGTCTTTGCAGCAGCCCATGCGCCGTGTGCTGTTGCGGTCCTCCTTTGTGGCTCCTGGTGTGGTGAAAGAGGTCCACCCCAGTGGCCGGAGGGGATAGGAGGGGCTGAGTGTTGTCTCGTGAACCAAAGCTTTGGGTTGCTTCCCCTCGTGGCCTGGGGTGGATCTCTCCGGCCCTGTTCTGAGTGCGCAAAGGCCCTTCCGCATTAACGCGCGTTCCTTCCCGGCTTCCAAGAGTTTCTCCGTGGCCAGCCGAGGGGGGCTGAGTCGAGATACGCAGGCGGGAGTGTCAGCGCAGCCGCCTGAGGTGCCCAGTGGGGCTGCCCTGCCCATGCTGGGGCCAAACGTGCGTGGGGCCGCGAGGTGGCGGGTCCCCGCAGCCCTGTGTGACATAGCGCGGTGTCACAATGGGACAGCCGCATCACAGCGGCAGCTCCCTCTCCCCACTGTGCCCCCAGCCACACTCCCTGGCAAGGCCTGGGCAACGCCAGGGCTGCTCTCGCCTGCACTCTGCTCTGCAGGAGGAGGCGAGGGGAGGCCGCCGGAGAGCGTTGGAGACGCCGCTTGGGGAAGTGGCGAGGAGGAGGAGGAGGAGGAGGAAGAGGAGGAGGAGAAGGAGAAGGAGAGGAGCAGAGGGGTTTTGTAGCAGGACAAGCACCTCTTCCCCAGCTGCTGCAGTGCAGGGGGGCAAAGATGATTAAGTACCTGCTCTTTAAGCCCTTGGAGCCCGAGGAGCTCCCAACCCTGAAGGAGCTCACCACCAGCGGTAAGGCCCCGGGGGGCCCTTGCAGGAGCGCTGTCGGAGCCAAGATGAAGGGGAGACGAGCTGTGGAAACCCTGAGGCTAGGGCTGGGGCTGCAGCGGGGCTCTTTGGGAGGGGACCGGCAGCTGCAAGGAGAGCCCTGCCTGGGGCTCGAGGGTGGCTTTGGTAGCCCAGGCCTCTAGCCGCTGCCCGTGTCAAAGGGCGGGATCCCCTTCCCCAGAACACTACTGATGCCTGCCTTTCCTCCCCAGGCCCGTCCTGGGCCCAGGGTGGGCTTCTTGGCGGCTAGGGGCGGTCAAGAACACAGCCGGGCAGCCCCGGCGGTGCGAGTGTTTGCTCAGGGCGAGGGGGGGCTTGAGTGCACTCCGCTGTGGCCTCCGTGGGTAGGGGGGTGCTGGATGGTTGGCCGTTGCTGACTCAGAGCATGGCATGCCTTGGCTTTGCTTTCCAGAAATCTGCAAAGTCTGGGCTAGCGCATCTAGGTACATCCGGAGACAGCTCTTGCAGAAGAAGGTGAGCCTTGCCTCCTGCCCGTGCCCCATCCTGCCCCTCTGGGCCTCCGGAGCAGGGCACAAAGTACCATCCCCATGGCCACGTGAGTCATCTGGCAGCCTTCCCGCCTCTGCGTGGCCCTGCCAATGCTCCCTCTTCTTGCTTGCGTCTTCAGGCGGTGGAGATCGGAGTTGGGACATTTGCACTTGTCCCAGCGCGTGCCACGGTGGGAGAGGACAAGGTTTTGCCTGTGGAGAGACCCGTGTTCCAGCCGTGCAGGTTTCTCAAGAAATTCTACAAGCTCAAGTGTGCAAAGACCAAAATTCCTGGTAAGAAGACGGGTGCTTCTCCTGCACAGCCCTTGCATCTGGCTTGGTGCCGACACCGTGGCCGAGCAAAGGCTCTTCCAACCTGGAGAGCGCTGAGCGTGGGCACACGTACGGCGGCCCAGCACCCTGCCCCTCCCCGGGGAGCCAGCCTCATCTCCCCAGCTCACCCTAGGCTGCAGCCGGTTGCTCGCAGCAAGAGGCAAAGCTTCTCTTTGCCTCCTCCTGTCCATCAGGTCCGTTCTGGAGACGTGGCCGAAGCTGCAAGGGGAGCGCTCTCTGGCAGAGCGCTGCCCGAGGGCTGGGCGCTGATGGCGCCTCGTCTCGGAGTCGGCTGAACTGCGGTGGGAGTGACTTGGTTTCTTTGCGCTGGTTTCCTAGACAAGACGCCAGTCGTTGAGCTGGACTTTGAGCAGATTGCTGCAGAGATCCACTTCCGCCGAGAAATCGCGGAGCGGTGCATACACGAGACCCTGCTTTTCTTCGCTGGGGCCCTCCGAGACAACAAGGAGGTGGAATTCTCCTTCAAGGGCATTGGCATCCTTGCTGTGCGAAGAAAAGTGGTCAGCATGACCTTCTTTGATGACTGCCTGCTGGAGCTGGATGCCACAGGGAACATGCTGCCAGCTCTTCTCGGGGTGAGCTTGTCATTTCTCCGGGGCTCCTCCTCGTGGCTCCGTGGCAGTGCTGTCAGAGCTCTCTCCAGCTGCTTTCTCTTGGCTGCCGTCACCTGCCTCGCCACCTGGCCTACACAGGCTCTCGATGAGCTAGGCCAAGTCTCGGTAGTGCCTGGGCCCCTTCGAGGGAGGGCTGGTGACATCAAGGGAGGCGGTGGTGCGAGGCTTTCTGAGAGGCAGCCTTTGTGTCTTCGAGCAGCGAGACGCTTTGCCGCCTTTGTGAGCAACCAGCACGTGTGCTAGGCGTCTGCTGACGTGTGCCTGTCCCCTTGCAGGACTCCAAGATGATGGGTATCGTGGCCTTCGCAGGCAAAAACCGTTTTAGTCGGCTCAGCCGAGATGGGGTCATCACGCTGCCAAGGTGAGCAGGACGGCTTCTGCAGCCCCGGCTGCAGTCAAGGAGCAGCTCCTCAGCCCCTGCTGTGGGGGCACCCTCTTGCCGAGGCTCCTCTCCTGCCCAGCTTAGGCAAGAGCAGCTCCTTCCCAGAAGAGCTTCTCGCTCCGCCCGCCGCTCGCTCCTCCCTGGCTTGGAGAGGGCAGACGAAGCGGCCGGTCCGCTCTCGATGTGCCCTCAGAGAGCGAGAGAGGCGGGAGGGTCCGCGGGGGCAGCAAGGAGGGCGCGTGCTGGGGTCATCAGATTTCTGGCAGGAAGGCGAGGGAAGTACCGGCAGAGGCTGATGGAGGCCGTGGGGCCCCTCAGATCCCACAGAGAGCTGCCAAGCTCTCTTGGACTTGGGCTTGGACTTGGCAGTGGCTCCCAAAGATGCCTGCCAGCAGCTTCTTAGCGTCAGCCCCCAAGGGAGCGTGGCGCCCTTTTGCCCAGCTGGTGCCTTCTTGTTTCCAGGCTCGCCGTTGAGACTGCCCACCGAGCGTCGGCCCCTGAGATTTCTCTGAAGCCCAGGAGAGAGCCGGCGCCTTGGGGCGGGGGGGCCCGCAGAGGTAATGTCCCGGCTGAGGGCTGGCAGGGGGCTGCGGGCGCTCCTCTCTGGCCCGCAGGGTCTCAAAGACGCTGTTGTGCTGTTCTCTTGCCTCCCGCTTGCAGTGAGCGTGCTGGATCCGGTGTTCCTGGCTCAGCGGAGGGTTTCTCTAGCCAGGCAGCTGGCGAAGGAAGGCGAGCGGGCTAAAGCCACGGAAGCTGGCCAAGCCAGGTGAGCCTCCTGGAGGAGCGGTGTGGCTGGGGGCGCGGGCGCACACCGTGCCCTTGTTGCAGTGCGAGTGAGATGTTTCCCCTGGCCAGTGGGGTGCCTGCGCTGATGCCGAAAGGCCCAGAGACGTTGTCCTGCCGGACACGTGCTCGTCCTGCCAAACGGCCTGGTGGTGCCGGAGGCGGGAGCCAGGCTGCGAGCCCGTCCCGGAGCAACCGGCTCAGACTGGGCTCCCACAAGCTCAGCCTGCTGTGCCTCTTTAGATTCCTGCCAGTAGTCCAGGAGAAGGCCCAGAAGGAGCTGAAGCAGCCCAGACCTCCAGCTCAGCCGCGGTTGCAGCTCCCTGCGTGTGTTCCGCAGCGCCCAGGAACGGTACGCCCTAGGGATTTGCCAGCCCTGCGTCACATTTCGGGCTCTGGGCCGGGGCAGAAGAGGCAGCAAGAGCTGCCCACCATCCCAGCCCTCCTGCCCTGCCCAAGCCCGACGAGACTAACGCTGCATGTGTGGCGTGTGCGTGGCCTCCAGGGAACGAGCTCCCTCCGCACTGAGAGGGCAGAAAAACGGCTCCGGCTGCTGATGGCATCCAAGCGCCAAGAGGTGGAAGCGGAAGTGTGGCGCCAATACCATGCCAACAGAACAGGGCAGAACATGGAGCGAGGCCAGGTACGGCATGCGCTTCACAGCCCCCAGGAAACGGGCATTTCCCCTCCCCGCTCCCTGGGAGGGGAGCAGGGAAGGTCTCCCTGCACAGGCACGGCAGCCCTGCTGTGGCCAACCGGCCAGGCAGGGCTCTTCTGTCTGCCCGCTGCCCTGCACGTTGCCCTGCAGGAGGAGCTGTCCCTAAGGCCAAAGCGTACAGTTGCCTGTGGCACGGGCAGTCTCTTTCGTGCCCGTACCTCTCTGCGAGGGGTCAGCACCACTGCCTTGAAGACTAAGCCGAGCCTGCGCAAGTCACTCGCCTCGGCGAAGCCTTGGGAGCAGCCCCAGCTATTGGTGGCAGCGCTTTAGGAGAGTCTCTTCCGCCTTTGCAGAGCCCCTGCCGCCATCTCTTTGAGGATCCCTACCGCCCTCCCCACCTCCTGAGAAAGGCCTATGCCGAGAAGCTGAAGGAGAGGCTACAGGAGGAGAGATGCCAAAGCGCTGCAAGGCAGAGAGCATCAGAGCAGCAGGCAGAGCTGCACCTCCCGGGGAGAGCAGGGCAAGTGTAAGTGTGTGCCGGCTCCTGCAGAGGCCGGGGAAAGCCTTGGGCGGCTCCCACCACTGGAGGTGTCCACGCTGAAGACAAAAGGCTGGCTCAGCTGGCTGGGCTCTGCCTTGCCAAAGCAGACAGCCTGTGCTTGCCCTCCGCGCGCAGTGACTCCCAGGCACCCGGCCCTCAGCTGCAATGCCGCGCTGTCCCGGGTCTCAGCCCTGCCCAGCTTCACCCCCGGCTGCTCTGCACTCTTCTCGCTGCAGACTGGTTGGGCCACGAGGGCCCACGAGACGCCCCACAGAGCAGCGGGCTGGCCTCGGCAGCACCTCCAAGAACTGCTGGCCTGAGCCGGGCTTTGGGGCGTTGCGGGCCCTTCTCCCCGGCCACAGAGCTGAGGCCCTTTCTTCTGTGTCCTTTAGCGAGGGGGAGAAGACGCGGCTGTTGGAGCGCCGTGGGAAGGCCCAGGGACTGCCAGCCACACCAAGAAGCTGCGAGCGGCCCCAGAGAGTCCAGCGGCAGGGGCCTTAGCCATCGCAGCAGCCCCCCTTTTCAGCGGGAGAGCTGTCAGCGACGGGTGGCAGGGGCGAGGAGTGCCTTTGCAAAGGGGAACGTGCCAAATAAAGGCTGCTGGTGCCTGTGCCCAGCCGGAGTGGCCATGCTGCTCCCTGCGTTGCTTTTCTCTGCGGCCAAGGGACAGGAGGGGCCCTGCAGCCCCCTGCTCGGAGGGGTTTCCGGGAAAACGGGCCGGGGGGACTGCTCCCGCCAGCCAGTCACGACAGGCCACGCGACTGCAAGAGCGGTGTCTCTGCCAGGGCCCATGGCAAGGGGGCTGCTGGGAGCTGGGGGTCAGGCTCATGGCGTGGCCTCGCTGGTGTGTGTGTTGTCCCTGTACCACTGTCGTCCTGGGGTGTCCAGTGGAGACCCCATGTTACAAAAGGCTTTGTCGTCCTGGTAGCAACAGCCTGCACTTCAGTAGTGGCTGGGAAGGCAGCACTGATGCGGAAGGCTCTCGTTAACACTTCACAAGGGACTAGGCTGTAATGAGCAGGAGTGTGCTGCTCCCATTGCCAGGCCCAGGAAGCTGCCGGCACGTTTTCTGCCAGCGGAGGCAAAGCGAGAGATGAGGAAAGAGTAAGTGTGCGCTGGGTCCTGCAGAGGCCGGGAAAAGCTTTTGGGTGGCTCTGAGCCCTGGATGTGTCCAGGCTTCCCCAGGCTACGCAGCTTGGCGTCCTCCAGCTCCTCGTGATGCAGGAATGACTGGGCTTGGAGGCCACCTCCGGGAGCCCCTCTGCAGCCCCACGCATGTCCTCAGGGCAAGGGTGCGGGTACAAAAGGCGATGGGGGCCGTGCGTGTGTGACTGCGTGGGTCTGCGTGTGCACGTGCAGGCACGGGGTGCTGGAAGAGGCCCCGGCAGCACCCACTGGGTGCTGAGGACAGCGTTTCAATAGGGGACTGCCAGTTCCGGAGGGCTGAAGATGAAAGACTGCCTCAGCTGCTGGGAGTTTGCGGAAGGAGTGCAAAAAGCCGCGTGTGTTGAGACGATGTATGAGAGGGGGCAGCAAGGGATACCCATGGCTGCACCGGTGGACCCCAGCCACCTTAGACCTCTCATTAGGGGACTACCAGGGACTTTAACGATACATGTCCGGTCCCTCAGGGAAAGGATTCATGGGATCATAGAACGTAACCGGCGGGACCGCAAAATCCAGAGATTGTACCTACTTGGGGGGAAGTGCTGCATCTTATAGTTACTTATGGGCGTGAGATGGGGTGGAGCGACCGGGTGGCAGCGCTGACGGGAACAAGAGGGTCTCGGAAACCAGTCGAAACTCTCTTTCTAAGCAAACTCCCTCCCCTGCCCCCTGACAGACTGAGCACTCTCAAGGGAGGCCTGAGAAAGCCCATGTCCTGGAGAGGAATGATCTCTGGGGAAAGGCATTAGCCCTAGGGGCACCTCAAACAATGCTGCACGGACAGCCCACCAGCCACATCCGATGGCTAGTGACACTGCTGGAGGGGAAAGATAAGGGCCTGGGAAGCAAAGAGGCAACCGTCCCCCCTCACCACCCTGCCACCAACCCTTTTGCACCTCTGCAAGAGGAACTAGACAAACTGAAAAACTAGAGATTGCCGTTTGGGATTTGGGTTGCCCACTCCGCATGATAAATTCCTGCCAATGGTCTGCTGATAAGGAACCTTCTATACATATCCCCGTGGGCCCAAGGCAAATAAGTTTAGAATTCTTAATTGATACAGAGGCCCACACTGGCGTTCTAAACAGACAACAAGCTGATGAGCTAGGAATCCAACCATCGAGAAAGACTATAAACTTCATAGGTTTGACGGGGCTGGTAGAAAAATGTCCCGTAGCTCGAAGTCAACTCTGGCTACCTGGGGAAAAGAGAATGACGGCTGTGGAAGTGGCTTTGAGTCCTTATAAGGGAAATATATTGGGATTCGGTGTGCTAGCAAGTAGACAGTGGTGCCTGCCCGGTGGCAGGGTGTGGAGTTTTGGAAGCAGAGAGGCAGAAGCGATGGACGTAAGAGTTCTGCAAACCACTCCCGCGCTACCACACTCCGAATTAACTTGCGTTCCTCAATACCCTCTGCCCAGTGCACCAAGATGGGGTATTACGGAACTACGTGATGATCTTGAGAGGAGGCAAATTATAAGCCGTACCCACTCTCCCTATAACGCCCCGGTTTGGCCAGGCTGCAAACCCAACGGACGGTGGCGCTTAACTATTCAATACCGGAAACTGAATAATAATACCCTGGCACTGACTGCAGCTGTCCCAAGCATAACCTCCATAGTGACCACGATACAAGCTGCTGCCCACCCCTGGGTGGCTACTCTAGATATAAAGGATATGTTTTTCATGGTTCCCCTAAGGGAAGAGGATAAACCCCAGTTTGCCTTCACCTGGGAAGGGACACAATACACCTTCAACTGCCTGCCACAGGGATACGAACACTCCCCCACCATTGCCCACAATGGCCTGGCTAAACTCCTTAATACAATAGAAGTGCCAGCGGGCATCCATATCTATCAATACATAGATGACATCTTAATTGGTGGACATGAGAGAGAACAGGTGAGACAAACGGCTGAAGCATATGGGACTTGTTAACCAAGAATGGGCTGAAGCACACTGAAGCCCTTACCATTCTGAAGGATGAGCTTAAATCCTTGGAGAGTGGAATGGGGATTTGCCACCCATGTCTCGTTGTCCCAGAAACACTAGACAGATAGCAATATATTTTAAAAGTCAATTTTCTTGAATGATATCAAAATGTAACGGTCAAATTGAACAGGAATGTTATGTTGTATTGAGGTATAATGGCTGGATGAAACAGGAATATTAGGTCATAACACTGTGACGAACACAACTTATTTACAGGTTCAGGATGTCAGTTGGGAACTATCACTACAGGAACTGTAACCAAATCTAAGCTTAGAATGATGACTCAAAATGCGCAATCACTCACCGATAAGGCGAGGCTCTCAACCTGCAGGAGTCTCCGTGGGCGGTGGGGAGAGTCCCCGAGTGCAGACCCCCTGCTCTGAAGAGGACTGGCTCAATGTGCCCGCCGACAGGGCTCCGTTTATACCCTGGGTCGGATCGGGGCTCGTGGTCAGATAAGGTCAGTGGTCTGGAAACTTCTCTTAACTGAGGGGTTTCCCTGGATGAGGTGTTTTTGGCGGGCTTGGGTAGCTGGGGCACTCTGTGTACGTGACTCCAGTCACACGCGGCTGGCCGGCTCGACCCTCCAGCCGCGGCTTCTAGTTTAACTCTTTCCTTCCCGCGGTCACGAAGTTTCGGCGTTTATCAAGGCGGGTGCACCTGCCACGTTGACTTACACCCTTCTGTCCTCAGCATAATTATACCAGCCCTGCATTGCATTTATGGATATACAGATACACACACGGGGGTGTGCATAAGGGAAATAGATCTACACAACCATCTACCGTGTATACCTACTTCGGAACGATCTGTTGCTCAAACGATTCCAGGCACTAACTCAAGTGCTCCACTCCACAGTTAATACAGCTCTGCAGAGGTAGGAGCACATGCACTGAGAACTGGGAGCTCATATGCTGCCTTCCTAACAACAACTCCAAAAGGAATTTTCACTTTCAGTTGCACCTTCCGAGCTGTGCTTATTTAACCCTCTCATCTAATGTTACCCGCAGCAGTCAGTATGTGATCACTGCTTTACCATCAGTGTTATTAACAGGCATTTTGCTAATGCACATCCAGCACTTGCTGTAGTCGAGTTCAGCTGGGGGAAAATAGGCAATCAGACCAAAAGAAGCAAAACAGCCCACTTTATGAAAAGACTGCTATGAACTGAATTCTCTATTATATTTCTCCTGCTGTCACAATCAGCTAGAATTTTGTCCAATTTTTTCGTAGTGACTTCTTCAGACTGTACGTTTTCAATACAGGTAAACTACCCACTGTTCTTCTCTTCATTACAAGTGTATTTGGGGTAGGATGAGGTGTAACTCTGCTAAATTTTTCCTAGTGCTTCTTTTTTCTGCCACACCAATCTTAACATCACGCACACCCACTATTTAAAATAGTAAAGAAACAGTTACCTCCTTTTCTTGAAAAACTGTCAAGGGAAGTGCTTGCTTATCTTAAAAAAACGAAGAGATTGTTGGGATAGGTCAAACTTTTTTTTTTTTTTGGACAAAGAACTGGAAAAAACAGAAGTTTGGACAAAATTTCATAGTTTCAACAAGGAAAAAAAATTTGGAGGAAAAAAGAGAAGAACTGCTAAAAAGCTATCGCAAGAGAACAAAAAATTTTAAAATTCCCACAATGAACTACAGGAAAGAGCTTTTCACGTAGCTCCCTATGCTAAGGGGATCATCCACAGAAAAATGTCCTTCCAAAAACTTCC
This sequence comes from Gymnogyps californianus, assembly GCF_018139145.2. Classification (NCBI taxonomy): domain Eukaryota; kingdom Metazoa; phylum Chordata; class Aves; order Accipitriformes; family Cathartidae; genus Gymnogyps; species Gymnogyps californianus. Next base: position 7,909,897 of record NC_059500.1, on the reverse strand, counting down.
ATGGCAGTTTACAGCCTTCTTTGAGACCACAGAAGACGGCTGGGTAGGGAAAAGGTGCAGAGACTGGTGCTATCATCTCACTCTCTCTCGACGTTACCACTTTCCCAGTTTGATTCCAGGTACTCCCCCAGAAGGGGTAGCAAGGTCTTGCACATCTGTCATCACAAAGTTTGGTTCTTGACATATAGGAAGGTGTAAAGATACATGAGCTCCTCCCTGTCTGGAAGTGTAGGGAAGGTTGCCTAGGTCTTCAAAAGGAACACAGACCCAAAAGATTTGGTTTTTTAATGAGGTTGTAAATTAAGAGGATGGAACAAATTCACATGTAAAGAGATCAGTTTTCTCAAGGGCCAAAAAATGCACAGACCAAGGAAGTTCTATAGGAAAAATCAGCATTTTTTGTTAATAGTTTGACTTTCCTTTTTCTTGTCACGAGAACAGTCAAAGCAAAAGTGTAAGTTAAGGGAAGGTGTGTAGCAAGAGAAATCTTTCACCTGCCATTTGAAATCTCAGTCTTGGTATAAGGGTCTGTTGCATTCTCAGGGATGAGAAGGTTTTTAATGCATGGCAATATATGTAAGCAGTATCCTTAGATCACTTCAGAGCAGAGGAAAATTACCGGGTTTAGTGCACATTTCTTGTAGGAAGCCAAGGTTATTCTGCCTTGCTGTGGCATGTTGGTTTAGGCTATTGCCAAACACAATTTTAAGTCTTTTTCCAAAGCTGCACTTGAAACTCAGTATCATTTATATTCATTGCCCAAGTGCCTCAGTTCATTTACAGTTAGATAAAAGAAGGAAGAAAAATTAAAAAAATCTGCATCGCTATGTTTATATGAAGAATTGGCAATCCGGTGGCATAGTGTATCAGTTATATCATCAGTACATCAATTGTTCAAAGTACCATAAAGACCTGCATATGGGCAAACTCCCACGCATTCTGCTGCCTTCATTTGACTCTCATAAGAAGAAACAAGATGTGTCTGTGGAGAGACTGAATGACTGCAAGCGTGAAAATCATGAACCAAAGCCTCTGGGTAGCAGAAGCATTCAGGCAGTGAGTACTGGCAGAGAGAAGGGATGAACTTTAGGAAGAAGGAGAAAGAGAGTCATATGAAGGGAGTCTTCCTTTTTCTTTCAGCCACTTATATGCGGTGCTTGTACATAACCAATTGCTTTTAACCCTCTCCATGATTTTAAAATACTTTGAGCAAAGGTATCCAAAGATAGGTTTAATCATAATATACGTAGCATCCCCCTTAACCCGTCTCAGGGAGAACCGAAAGCTGGAAAATCGCATACAGTCCCAATGCCATCTGGTTCTGTATGATAGCGGTTACCCTTAAGATCTGCTTCAGCGTTGCCAATTACTTTTTGTGCATCCAGAAAGGAAACTCTGAGGGAGGTGGGGGGAAGCAGTCTCTTTACAAACTCCTTGTTAGAACTCGGAGCTGCTGGAAGTTGCTGGCACATTGTGGCTTTGCAGGGAAAAGGCAGCAGCGGAACAGGGTCATGTTAAAGATAGGTGAGCTCACAGGCCTATCGCTGACCGTGACCAAGACCTCACACCTGCGAGAAATGGGAAGTCTGAGGGAGCATGATAGTCTTCCCCTGAATACTCTCCTAGAACCTGGGGACCTGCTGTTCAGGTCGTCCCAGAGCAAGAGACGTTGTTTCAGCTAGCAGTGCCCTATGGATATTTTTTTCCAGTCCTTTTTCAGTGCATAAAATTTTAGTAGCCACAGCATCCTGTAGTAGCTGCCAACTGCTTCCAGTCAGTGCCTCCGAGATCGGAAGAGGCAGCTCAGTACTCATTTTCGCTATACATCTCATGGTATAGGGTTTCCACTAAATGTGCAACTTCCCTTTTCCAGAATGAAAATACTTGTCTGCTGGCTTTTCCAGGGTAGTCTGTGTGTCTTGATGTCGTTTTACTTTGAGGTCTGAGTGGACAATTAAATTGGCCACTTGGGAAGGGAAGCCACCACAAGAAAGGACACAAAGGGAGGCAGGTGGAAGTTAACTGTCTGCCACTCACTTTTGAGTGGCAATACTTTTCAGCAGATGTACACAAGGGATCTGCTATCCCTGGCATAAATGCCACTGGGGAATTTCCCAGAGTTGTTGGGTAAAACCTGACTTCGCAAAGCTCTGTGGGATTCAGGAAGGTGAGAATTTCGCCCATAATGATGCAACGTCTGTTTCCTTCCTGAGGCTGAATGTTCACAGAGGGTTCAATAGCTCCCCCTCTTCTGCAGTTACATATTTTCCCCCAAAATCTGCAATGAATGAAAAATTTTGTTTGTCTGGAATTCATCGATTTGATAATAAACTGAGGGACACGTTCCTTTTACATGCCATAAAACACCATTTCTGCAATTATCTTCTGTGAAAAAGCTGTGTTAAATGTTCTTCCTCTAAGCCAGACATTTTTTTGAAGTATTTCTATTCAGGGAGGTGTAAAGTTCAAGAGACGCACACAAATAAAAAAGGCTGTGAGTGCAGAAAGTCAGAGAGTCATAAAAATTATGAGAGAGTACTTGTGATTTGCACACAAAATTGCACACAATGGCACACAAAACCATGAGCTTTGAGTAGCCAGAGATATACCGCGTCCATCTCGGAGCAGGATTTCCGTGCCATTAAACAAGGAAGTACAATATGATTATTTTCAATGATGGCATCAACTTGGAATCTTAACCTTCAATAGGATGCAGGATTAGAAGTACTAAACATAGTCTTTAGTTAATCTAATATAACTAAAAAAGTAAGTAAATCTGCAAGGGAGGTGAATAAGCTGGCACCTGACTTGAAAGACATTCCTGAAAGGGTCATCAGTGTTTTTCAGATCGCTATGGATGGTACAGGAAAGGAAAGACAAAACCTGGAAAATGTGACAAGAAACCCTGATTCTGATGAAAAGACAATGAGATTTGCATCAGTCTAGCACAACCTTCATTCTGTTGTTACTATTGGGTTGTTCAGGCAGGCTCCAGAACAGAAATAACATGTGGATGGAAACTCCCCATTGAAATCTAGGACGGGTTTTTTGAGTGCTCTCTGGTCGTGCCCCGTAAGTCAAGGAATACTCTGAAGGAGCTCGAGATGGGCAAAGTCATAGGAAAAGGTAGCAGCTTCTGTGGAAAAGCTGCTCCACTGATTAAGAAAAGAAGGTAATTTGGTACATACTTTTGGGAAGGGGAAGCTTCTGAACGGCTAAAACATCTCTTTCTGTGAGGCCCTTACAAACATTATTTTTCCAGCTACTTCTGGCATACTTCTAATGAACGTGAAAATCGTTTCTCAGGCATGGTCTCAAAAAATGAGAAGACATTTTTAAATTGGATTGCATGGTCTGGAGATTAACGTTTTCCTTGGGCTAGGGGGCTGCCAGGAAATAGATCTCAGCTAAATGATAAAGCAAATAACCTTCTTCCAATGGTGGATTTTATTTTATGTTATGCGGAACACTGTCTCTGTGAAAAACAGAAAAGGGAATCTGACTGCTTAATTAAGATTTCAAAGAAAGATCTGTTATGTTCTAAGGGAACAGTCATTGACATGGACATTGCAAATTAATCCCCTTGAGTGAAAAAAAACTCCGAACAGGTTTGCCAATTCCATTAATAATAGGCATGCCGGATTGTTTTTAAAATACTATGCTGTCTGCCATCTTTCGAAGAATACTATACCCTTTTTTCATGGAGAGGAATCAATGGAGAGTACCCCTCCTTCCCCCCAGCCTTAAACTGGCTTTTGCTTTCATGCAAGCAGGAAGATCAGGTATTTCAGTCTGTTAACCCCAGAGTCTTTGTACGGGAACAGGAATTCACTGCTTTGGAAAAAAAAGATGAAAGAAAATTAAATTTAAAGAGAAAAACCCAAATGACGATGTAACATTTTATTGAATTCTTCATTAATTTCCTAGTCCTTTGCTATCTTTAGCTGGTTAAATGTTCTTTTGCTGTCAACAAATTCAACAAGCTTTTGCTTCTCTGCAGACAACCTTCTCATTGTGTCTTACTGATAAAGGCTGCTCTCTTCTTCTCATTAGCATTTCTATCTGTTCTTTTAGCAGACTCTTCTATTATTTCCTTGTTACCCAAAAGGAAATCTTCTATACTGCAGTGTTAGATGCTCTGACTGAATCTAAGTGTTTCACAGCATTGCAAAGGATGTGCCATTTTGGAGCACTTTTCTGCATTCAGACAGCGGTGTTGTTACTGTGGGTCTTCACAAAAGAAAGGAGAGTTCAGAAGTCGGTGTTAATCTCCCGGGTAATGATATAGATCAAATAAAGGAAAACATAGTGAATAGCTCTGGTTATGCTGCAGAAAGTGTTTTTCTAAGAGCAAAGAAATTGGAAGCTAAAGGAAAGAGAAATTGGAGGAAAATACTGGGAATGACCAAAAATGTAAAGGAGGCTGTGACATATGCCGGCATATCAATTCAGAGTTTTTGTGGCACACGACTCTAGATTCATCCACTCATGCTGTCCTTAGCCTAACTATTCTGTGCACTTCATTTTGGCCCGCATGGGAAAGCCGAATCGACCGTAGGTGGCTGATGTGAGAAGCAAGTACCACGTAGCGGAGACGCGACAGCAGCGTGCGTGGATCAGAGGGCAGTGCGTGGGGAGGAAGGGAGCGGAGGCACGGGGACGTGGCATGCCAGAGCTCTGACGCTGCTCGGGGAGATTTGTTAGTCGAATGTTCTTGGTCTGACTAGTGTGCCGTTGGCTCACGGTACTGGGACTGTGTCTCTGTTGGGTTTTTCTGTCTGGTCTGGGATAGGAGCAAGTTGTGACGAGTGCAGAAAATGCAGGAAAGCAAAGCAAATTTGGGAAGAGGTTAATTCCAGGTTTGGGTAAAATGGTAGGCCAAAACGTTGCTGTGTGGTAAAATAAAGGTTTTCACAGATTTTTTAATGTGGTACCTATGGCGAGGTTTCAGCTATCACAGGTGTCAGCATTGGTTCTGAGTATCCCAAAAAGGAGCACCAGTATCTCTCCCTGTGCTAGCTGGAGGTAGCTGGTGTGATACACGTGCCACAGTTTGGAAATGCAGAAAGCGTGATGTTAAAGCCAGGCATTAACTGTTTTTCAAAGCTTGGCATAACTTTGCAAATCCAATAATCCTTTTAAATCCACCTTTTAAAAAAAAAAAAAGTCTTCTATGGTTTGTGCTAAACTCTCTTATAAACACCTTTGAGACTTTCACATTGTCTATTGTATCTTGCTCTGAAGCCCTGATCCTTGAGTCAGAGAGTGTATTTCTCACAGGTTCTTCTGGAGATTGTACTATTTTAACTATTGCCATATCTCCTGTGTGAACCGACTCTACTTATGTGATTTTTTTTACAATGTTTTTCTTTAATAAATACATTTTGCACCAGCATATTTAAATGATGGTAATAACAGAGCACTTGTAATAAAACTGCATTTCTTTATAAATTCCCATTTCCCCTTCTGGATACTTTGAACATCTGTTTAGGTTTTATTACTTTGGTTTTCATTCTCTGTCCTCCAATTAAGGAATAAAATATTTACCAGATTTACTTGACTCTGAAAAGTGAAAGACAGTGTAGTGTCATTGACTTAATAGGACTAGAAGACAGTGTCTGATGCTTCCTTCTTCTCCTCGTTTTTCAACTGAATCACTGGACAAAATTTGCCAGGCTTTGAGATGTACTCATCATCCAATTATTCCCATTAATGTTAATAATATTTGGGGTGCTGGGCACATTTGAAAACTATGATTTTCTATTCAACTTGTATTTAAATGAAGTCACACCATTGCTTTACATTGGTGATGGGATGAGTAGGTTATCTGTGCAGCAAATTTTAAAGCTGAGAAGTCTTTTCATTGCTTGTATGTCTCTCCTGTATGCAGTTATCCCATCATCTTTCTTTCCTGCTTTCTTAAATGGTGGGTTTTTCTTCTAATATTCTTATGGTGTTCTGCCTCTTGTTATTTTAGAGGGATTCTATTATATTTCCAGAGAGCTCCCTTCCTCTCCAGATACCTGATCCAAATGCCACTTTCGGCTTGGACATGTCCTCTAGCTTTTCATATTGTCTCAGCAGAGCAGCCATGGGATGAGCTGAATTATGTTGGTTTGATGCTCGTGTCAGTCTCTGCAAGCTCCACTTAAAACCACGTGAACTCTTTGTAAGCACAGAAAACCTGTGTGGAGCCCATAAGTAGGCATAACACAGGTGTTATCTCCCTTTTCAATCTGATTAAAAACAACGTATTGACGACTTGCCTTAAAGAAAGACCTGTGTGAACCGACTCTACTTATGTGAAGTTCACTTTGTACTATTTGTGTCCTCAGTATTTTTAAAGCTTTTTTAATTGTAGATTTATTATATAAATAGTCTTACAGAAATTCCAAAGCAGTACAGGCTCATGTTCAAAACTATTGGATCTAAATTCCCCATACCTTGTTCTTTCTGCTGTCTCACTACCTTATTCACATTGAATAGTATTCACTTCCCAAGAAGTACTTTTGGAATAATCCTACAGTACACTAACAAGGGTTGTAGAAATAGTTATGAGAACTAATTTTTCAGATCCCAAACCCATAAATCCATAGTCTTTACTCTTCCAGAATATTGATTCAGTGATATTTTCCATAATTCTGCTTACCCAATAGGTACTGAGGAGTAAAGACTGTGGGATTAGTTTCTTATGCTCTCCTGGGCTCAAACTCACAGGGTTTGATAAGGGGTAGAAAAAGGAAGGGATGCTGAAGGAAGTTGAAGCTGAAACACATCGTAGTGTACAGAACTAAGGTGATGCATCCAGAGTAACCCAAATATGTAGCAAGCACTATATCTTCTGAGTCCCAGTCCAAAACTTCAACTAGAAAATTAATCTTCACATTTTCAGTGGAGCCAGAACTCAGCTTTTATAGAGACAAAGAAATTGTGAGAAATAAACTCTGTTTTCATTCCCCTCAGAGTTATCTTGGAATTTATATCAATGTTGCAGCATATATGAATGAGATTAATGCAAATGTAACAGAAACAAAAAAGGGAGAAAAAGTTGCGGGAGGAGGGGTTGTTTTGGATTTTTTTAACATGGGTTTGGTTCAAATAAGTATTTTTGTTCAAGAACTTAAAAGAGATTTAAAAAACAGTGTCTTTTGGATTATCAAAGTGTGGGAATGGAGCTGGTTGTACATCCAAAGCTGTTTAAGAGTTTGCTTTTACCTGGCAACATGCCTTTGAGCATTTGCATAGGGCTTTGATCTAGGTGTCTGAATAGAACACAACAGACAGTGTGCCAGGACATTGTCATTAAGTGTTCTGTATTTGTTCTCTCAGCTGCTTGCTTTGCGTTGTAACATGCTGTTATTTTTTCATACAATTCCCAGCCCCCAGGCAGACATGGCACAGATGAATCCTGCCTGCAAGTATCACTGAGCAAAGGTTTCTAAGAACAAAACCAAATATTTATTCACCACTTTCTATAAAACTGCATTTGTACACTTCTTTGTGAAACAGTTTCCTTATGCTGCCAACTCCACCAAATAAAAATGTTCCCTTTGAAATTCACTGCATATCTTTCTCTCAAAGATTTAATTAGATAAAATGGTATCAAGAGGTCTGCACCGATCCCAGGATATGACGATTTTTAAGCAGGGAGCTATTGTGGAAGTTTTCCTTTGGCAGCTTCCCTGAGTTCCCTGCAGACTCTATCCCCCAGCATCTAGCAGTCTATAGACAGACATAAATATTTCTTGAGAAAGTAAAAGGTATTAGCAAATTACAGGAACATTAGCCAAGTTACAGAATTCACAATCAGTTACATTTGTGCTTCCTCTTCTGAGTGCTGGGAGGTGTGTAGAGCTCTTGATAACAAATATGAGGCTGTTTCAAGAGATTACTCAGAATAAAAAAAGTTTCAGCAGCAGAATACTTCCAAGGAGAATATATATCTACCTGATACAAGAAGTGAGATGTCAGAAACAGACACAGCAGATTATGACAAACGGAGACTCATGAGATGAAATGAGCGATGAAGTTAGTAAATTTCCTCCATTAGCTTGCCTATTTAGGAAGGACACACCTAAGTGAAAAATAAACTGTCAAGCCACAGTAATGTAAAAATGTGAATGCCTGTACCAGGGATGTGTGTCACCTTATGCCAAATCAGATGTCTGAGCAATAAGTAGGGCAGGGGCAGATTAACAGAACAGGCAGAGAAAGCAGCTCTAGATTTCCTTTTTTGACATGGTAGAAAAAAGATCAAATTGGAAGGCACATATTGCATATGATAGCGGGTGAAAATTATATTGTAATACAAACAAACATGCACTGCAAAAGAGAAGTCTAGCCGCAAACAATTAAGTCATCTAATTACCTTTTTTTTTCATTTTTGGATTACACTTCTTTGCAGCATTTTGACCTTGCAAGGGAAAAAAAAAAAAAGAAATTGGATCAGAGTTGAAGGGAAAAGTTGATTCTGATGGTCTGAGGGGGCTTTCTAAAGCCCTTAGCAGTCACCCAAGCATCTTTCTGATGACAGCAGTGGTGGATGCTACCTGACTGGGAGTTACCTGTGGCGAACAGGAGTTTGAATGAGGATTGATTAGAATGGTAATGTGCTGCAAAGGAGAAAGCTTTGGAGGAAAATTGCCCATGAAAGAGAGAACTACAAACAGGAAACAATGGGGAATGTGGGGCAGGTTGTATGTGGTTATGTTCTATCCTCAGGTCTGTGCTTTTATGAAGACTGAAAGGCTTTTGCTTATTTGCAAAGACTGTGTGGAGAAATCAAAAGCCTTTGCTTGGCTGCAGGTTGGAAAATTGCCTGTGAAGGAAATTCTTAGTATTTTAGCCATGACTGGCCAAGTGGGTAAAGGGAGTCCTGTGGCAAGGCTACGCAGTAGGCAAAGGGATCTTTGTCCTCTCCTTAGATCTAGTCAAAGAAATTGCTTCACTCTTCACCACTACCTTACATCTCCCAGTGACTCAGTCTCTTCAAGGAGAATAATATTATCAGCTAAGAGCAGGTGAGATTTACATAGCGTTATTGTAGTACTCTCAGTCTGTGCTGTAGGAAACAACAGTGTTTCAGGCTGTGGCTGTATTACCTGAAGGTTTGACTCAGGGTCTCAGCTCGACCCCACTCCCTACACTTTGCTTTAACACTAGTCTAGCATAGGCAGCTGGCCTCAGGCCTGAGCTTTGTCTCATGTCTGAGCTGCACAAAGGGGGTGAAGGCATGGCTGCTGGTAGTCAGCCCAAGGGCAGGTTTTCTTTTTAAATGCTCCTCTCAGAACAGTTTGGAGGAATGAGCTTCCATCAAGCCAAGTTCGTTAAACTTCAGAAAGCATGGAGGGGTCTTTGAAATGGAAGAAGTTCTACTAACCTGGCAAATGAGTGTTGTTATTTCCACACTGCAGATTGCTGACAGTTTATAAAAAATCAGAAATAGTTGTGGTCCTGCTTTGGAAGGGAAGAAGATGCAGGAAGAACAGGGTTGCACAGTGGCATGCCATTTTCATAGCCATTTAATGAAGAGCATGGCTACCATGTCGAGTTGCTAACAGAGGATCATAAATCCTTTCATTTTCACCTTTTGGTGGCTTGGGCATATCTCTACAAATGAGAAAGAGGAGCACAGGGCAGAGCTCCTTGGATATGGGTGTGTTTTTTACTAGCAGGTTATGCAAAGTTCACATGAACAGAGCTCTTGGAAATTATCCCATCACTGAAAGCTCATGACAGCCCTTTGGTCCTATGCTGGACTCTGTCACATAAGCAATGGGGTCGAGGTTGCCCGTCCACAAGTGCAAGGTGGTGATTCCTCAGGAGTAATAGTGCTGATGCAGCTTCTTCTTAGAAACAAGAAGGTGTGCTGTGGGATGACCCTCTGCGTAGGTAGCGTGCATATGCAGATACTATGTGGTGCTTCCACGGTCAAAAGGGGCAGAAGATTGCATGTGCTTCGTTTAAAAGCTTCCTGACATCCAGTTTAGCATCTGCACTGAACTCTTGACTCGATGAACTGGGTCTAATGGCCTATGATTTAATTTTACTGCAGATTAAATATTGACAACCTAGAACTGTTACTCTCTGCTGACACCTTGATAAATGTTTATGGCTTGATGAGTAGAATGTGAGATAGGCTGTCTTCCTTAACATTACTTTGAAAGCAGAGAACAAACTCTTGCTAAGAAGATTATGGTGAACAGCATATCAGTCTAAATGTTGCCGCATTGTGCTAATTAGGTGTGGAAGTTGCGATGGTTTCTGTGATACATATAATTAATTTGTATGCCTTTCAAAGCTTTTATGGAACAGATATCCTGCTGATATTAAGCCATTAGCACAAAATACAGAACAAAATATCTTGCTCTACTTTTCATTTCACAGTATTGAAAGCAAATCAGGCACCTTTGCGTAGCATTGAAAAAAAATCTCAGGTGGATTTTGCTGGATTAAATAGCAAATCCAACCCTTGGCATGAACATGTGGACTTATGGTATAAATTCGCATTCTGTTAATTGCAGTGGTGTTATGTAGATGGTTATATCAATGTCAAACGCAGCCAAGGGTTCAGGGATCAACTTCCCATAGGAGGAATGATGACAAGGAAACAAAACAACCCTGGAGTAAAGTATCTTAACTTGAAAGAAGTTCTCCAGCCTGCAGAAAGGGGACAAAGATAATTTTACTTGGGTACTCAGTTTTTTACATGTTCCTAGGAGTGTTGGAAAAGGTGTGTGATTGCTGCTTTGAAGACAACCTCTAATGAAGTTACAGAAGGAGGGGAACATCCATGCTCTGTTCAAAGGCAGCTACCTTCATCTGGCACCAGCTGTTACCTGTGTGACCAGATCATGTGCTTCAGTGTCAGGTGTAGTAAAGGAGTCATGCTGGAAAGCATGAACATTTTAAAATAAAAACTGCAGTTTAAAATTTGGTCGAGTAACATATGGAATAATTCACAAGTATTTGGGGGGGGGGTGTCTGTGTGCACGTGCGTGTGTGTTTTTACCAGCTTTGTGTTAGGGCCTTCCTTTGCTTTTTCCTTTTCCCTGAAATTGCTCACTTCTGTCCTCTGATTTGCAGTTTTGGCTTAGTTCATGGTGCTAGAAGGCTCATTCAAGAAGATCCAGACCATTAAGCTTTACGTTGCGTATAGTTCTTGCACTTACTTACTTACTTTCTTGCTCCATAAAATAGTACCATTTCCACGTGACATATTTTGCATTGACAAATCTTACTCAGACATGATTTAAACATCTTCAGGAGAGTAAATCTCTTTCCACAATTGCATACAGATGCTCAGCAGCATCCATGCTTGTTTTTAACCATGCATGGATCATGTCATGGATTCACACCCTATGTCCAATTATGTAGCTTTTGGTGGTTTATTTCTTTTTTTCTAAGTTGTTTCACAGAGATAATAATTTGCCAAGATTTCAGTTAGGCAGTAGTTGCTGTGCGTCCAAAAGGTAGCCGTGCAAACCTTCAGCCTGCCAGCAAGTGACAAACAGCTACCTGTAGTTCACTGGGATGTGGTGGCAGTCCAGATTTCGACAAGTTACTTCGCATCTCGCAGAGCTGATTCTTTTTTAATTCCTGCAGCCCTGCCTAATTTGTCACATGCCTGATTGCAAACAATTGAAATGGGCAACAGAACTGAAGTCAATTAATGAGGACGCTGCCAAATAGAAATGGTTAGCTTCATTAACACCTGCCATTGACAGCAGATACTGCAATGGATGGTGACCCTAACAATCAGTTTTTGGAATGAGTGGGGCAGCTGCACTCTCCAGTCTGCTCGACGTTCAGCCTCCAGGTAGCTCTCACTGCGGCAGCTGGAGGCACGGGCTCCCGCACCAGGGCAGAGTGCATTAGGAAGTGCATTAGAAACAGCACGCCTTTGGAAACAGACTGCCTTTTCCCCAGCAACCAGTATTTCTTCATTGCAACAGCTGACATTTTTCCAGGTTTGATAACACAAATATGCACTAATCTCAGTCATCGCAAGCTGTCCTAGCTCCCTGAGGACAGTTCTGTAGCCGTGGGTTTGCCCCTCAGTAACGACAGGCTTGAGCTTTACATATTCCCTGCAACCCGCAGGGCATTGCTGGAAAGTACAGTCTGCACGTGGAGACAATTTCAGTCGATGGTTGCAATGTGCTGGTGGCTAAGAGCTTTCTAGTTTGAGGGCTGTGCATTTTTAAGTCAATAAGCAGTGGGCTGTGCATGTGACAGCTTCTTCTCAAGTAGAGGTCATGTAGGATGAGAATTGGTAAAACTTTATACGTTTGCTCCATTTGAGGTGTTCCATCAGTGGCCACCATTGTTGCTTATATTTCTATTAATAAGTAATGTCTGCCAGGGCTTCGTCCCTGCCTGCTGGCCTGAACTCTTTGGGGTTCAGTGGGGCCCGGCTGGCAGCCCTGGAAAAGAGCGGGAGAAAGAAGGTTTATGTGCTGTATGGCTGGGTTTGATCAAAAGGAACAAGATCTCTTTGCACCTGACTCTGAAATCTCAGAGGAGAGTCTCCTTGCTCGGCATGCTGCTTGAGATGCAACAAAGAGGAAAAATACAATCAGGTCCTGAAGGGTTTTCTACCTGCATTAGGCAGGGATTGTCTCGAGGAGAGCCATCTCAATCTCATCTAATCTTTACCAAAACTGCTCATTTGGAGAAAGGACCATTTCTACTTCTTGCAGGTAAGGCTGGCATTCAGGGCTGTTCATAATTTGTACACCAATTATTCCAGCGAGGCTCCAGCTCAGGAAGGAGAAGTTGCCTTTGCTGTGCCCGCAAGGAGCCGAGACGCAGAAGAGAGTGCAGGGGCAGGAGCTGGGAGAGCTGCGTTTCGGCTCCAACTTCAACATTGGCCTGAGCTGCTGAATCTCACTTCCACCAGTGCCTCATTTTCCCCATCTAAAATCCTCGGAGAGTCATGTGTCCTTGAGGACTTTGGGATTTACAGAGAAAAGTGCTATGGAAGAGGTGGTTATTTCAGTGCTGGTGACGTTAAATGCCAACAGCTCAAAATATTCTGCTGGAAAACCCACAGATCCAAAAAGCTGTATTTGTAAGTGTTACATTTTTAATGCTGTGTAGGTAGGGGGAGTGGGAAGGCCAAGGATAACAGGAAGCAAGTGAGGAATGATAGCAGTTTGGGCTTGCAGGAACTAGCTAACATTAGTGTTATTTGGTGCATATCATCGTGGGATACGAGTACTGACCTGCTCCTGCTTGTCCGTCCATGCATAATGAGCAGGAGGAGTGGAACACAGTAAGTGTAATTCCTTTATGAAATATTGATGCAGAGACAAAATAGAGCATTTAATCCATTGAGGTTTTCCATTTGCTGCTTTGTTAACGAGGGCATAAAATAACAAAGCTAAGACATCTTTAAGAGGCAAAGCTTGCAGAAAAAAAAAATCATCTTTCAAAAGATTCACTGCTGATAGCTAGAAAAAAGCATACAAGGTTACAGGTCCAGTTAGCCTGCTCTTTGCCTTTCCTGTCTGATAGAAAAAAAAGTGTAATCTGTGTCTTTATTTATTTATTTTTACAGTCATTTGGTCTAATAAAAAAATACTGCTTTTTGCTCCTCAGTGGCATTTTTCAACAACAAAAATGTATACAGCCAAAACTTTTCGATTAGCTTCACATGAATCTATCTTTTTACTATTATTGGACTTTTGAATTTAGGGTGTAATTTCTGATCTCTTATTTCAGCATTATCAGTTGAAAATAGCTTTTGCTGCACTGATTTCCTGACATGAGAGGTTATGAAGGAATTACTTCTAACTGGTGCTCTAAGCAGCAAAATACACTGTTTACTGAAACGTCATCACCTTATTTATGTTTTGAGAACAGTAACCTCTTTTTGAACTGCCAGTTTCACTGTATTTCTAATTTGTGCTCATTTCAAAACATTTGGAGAAAAAAGAAGAAAGGCATATATGCACTAAGGAACAGGTCTGATGAGATTGCACAAGAGATATTGCTACTTAAAACTACTGTTTTTATAGGATGACAAGTGTCTTGAGCATATTATGACAGGCACAAATAAACATGTTACTCATTTCTGAACTGAACAAGGTAAATAACCTAGTTGAGGTAAATGACAATGATTGATGGATCTGCTCAAGACTTTCACACATTCATTGCAACTCTGTCATCCTTGTCTTTTAAAAGGGCCTTCAATCAATAAATGAACAGCAGGACAATGCACTAGAATCAGGAGCATGAGTAGATAACAGAAATTCATGCTCTTTCTGTTGGGCCAGAAAATTATCTGTGCAGATAAATTGCTCTTTTTTGTTCCCTCCTGTCAACATGTTGGTAACACACACTCTCCTTCAATGATCTCTATATCATGGTTTTTTGGGTGCATGATAAAGGCCACACGAGAGCAGTGCTGTGGTTTCTGAAGACGAGCTTTCCCTGTAATGACTTGCCCCAGACAAATGTTTCATTCATAGACAGTAAATGATGCTGTCTCACCCAGAGTGGGTACAGGGAGGAGTATGGTTATAAAATAAACAGAGAATGTATCTACCAAAAGTTGCTACACAGCTTAGGTTTCAGGGTATTTAAATTCATTTGCCTTGAAATGAATTTGTAATTTAGCTCTGGACTGAACACAATCATGGCTGTACGATAGGATCCTGGGGGTTTTGCTGCATCAGGGTGCATCCTCTGGCGTGCAAGAGCATCTGAACCAGGGAAGACCTGGGCTTTTATCAGCTTCTTCCAGACTTCCATCTCTGTGCAAAAGAAACCCAGGCACAAAGCCCAGACTGGCATCTTGGTGGGCATACACTATTAGCTAGATTTAGAAATGGGCTATAAATTTAGGCTTACAGGCTTACCAGACTTGCATTTTCTTTGGGTTTTGTCTTTTCTTTCCAGTAGGTCTAGTTTTGAAGTGAGGCCATAAATTTTCATGGTTTACAGATACCTTGTTCTCAGTAGAAGAATGCCATGTTGACACAGTGCTGGTCTCTCACAAGAGATCAGTGTTTCATGCAGATATTTAAGCTGCTCTGGAGTTTAGAGAATGAGAAAGCAATAGTGTTACTCTGTCAGGCTCTCCCAGGAGATGATGTTCTGCTCCTTTTGATAGAAATACAGTGCAGACATTCAAAATGTGTCCGGCTTTGTCAGCTGCTCCTCACTTTCTCTGTACCCCATCCCAGATGTATTTCCATCTGTATGGAAAGCGAGGAGGAACAGGACCCAAAGGCCAGGTAGCTGACCTGATTGGCAGCATACTCCAGTTAATGACCTCTCCTGAGAAGCAGTGTATATGATCTCCAGCAAGATCTCCATGGAGTCCTGCACCTGTGGGCCCCTAGCTAGCTTGGTATGATAGAAGAATAGTGAGCTCACACAGGCCTATGGTCTACTAACTCCTCATCAGCTCATTGCATCCTCTTCTCAGGGGGGTTAGATGGAAAGGGTTTTTTATTCAGAAAGATTGAGGTCTTTGTGTTTGGTTTATGTCTGTATAGCCTGGGTCTCCTAATGGATTTACAGAATGAATTTCTTTTACTGCTTCAAACCATTGGTCTACTTCTCTGGCCTTTTGGGCCTTTAGGGTGTGAAATAGATGAAGAAGGAGGTGCACCTTCTCCAAATGAGTTGATTTGCAGAGCCAAATGAGATGCCAAGTGCTGTAGATCGGAAGATCTATAAGCTTGTCTGTTTCTTTGCTAACTCTTTTTGGCCTACAATGAAATAGTGAGATGGGACAGAAGTTTTACACTACTTTTTGTTGATAAGCAGAACTATCAAGTTTCTGCAGCAAAAAAAAACCCAGGCTCTTCCTTACTGAGCCTTATGGAAGGGTCTTGTAACTAGCTGTGATTCTGATTCTAGCGAAAAAGATAGCACCTTCACAAACTGCAATCATGAAACAGAAGGATGTTTTAAGACATCATCCAGTGAGACTCCTCACTTTCCTCCAGAAACAGAAATCCCACAGACTCTCTGGTTAATTACACCATACATTTCTCCTTAATTTCTTTCCTAGACCTTCCTTACTCCAGTTTTAGTTCCTGATTTCTTTTCCAATAAGCTACACTCTTCAAGGAGGTTTATTACTTTCTCATCAGAATCTATCTTCTGCATATTGGAAGACTTGTATCTCTGGCTCTTCTCTCTCTAGACAAAACTACTACTGCTTCTTCAACCATTCATCAGAGGCTACATTTTGCAGAGCAATCCTTGTTCTGGATTTCCATCAGTTGGTTCACCATCACCAGTTCAAATTGTGTTGAACTGAACTTTACCAGTACTAGGTGGGAGAGAAGTTTTAGGTATCTCACAAGATCTCATCCCACCCTGTCCAATTCAGTAACATCTACTGATGACTTCAGTCACATCCAGAGAGTAGTGGCCAATGGCTCAATGTCCAGATGGAGATCAGTGATGAGTCGTGTCCCTCAGGGGTCCATATTGGGACCAGTACTGTTTAATATCTTCGTCAATTACATATAGTCACTTTGTGTGACTTCAAGCAACTTTGTAGTGGGATCGAGTGCACCCTCAGCAACTTTGCAGATGACACCAAGCTGAGTGGTGCGGCTGACACACCTGAGGGACAGGATGCCATCCACAGGGACCTGGTGTCACAAATGAGTGGTTTAGATCACTTAAAGAATCACTGTCAAAGATGATGTTTCGATGTGAATTTGTAAAAGTACAACTTAACAAAGTTCGATGGCAAGGTTCGCTCTATTACTTACTACATGTGAGAAACACACAAAGGCAAATCAAGTTAGAATTGATTTAGAATGATTTACAGAGAGACCAGAGATGCAAAAGGGTAAGGGAGATCCTCCCATTGAGTCATGAGGTTCAGAGTGGACCCCCTTGCTTTGTAAACTCCTGATGGAGCTTAGGTGCAGCTAGATCCAAGCTTAGTCCCAGACTTGGTCAATGGTTTATGTCTAATGGAATTAATGGAAGGGATACAAAGGGTAAGGAAAATCTCCTGTTAAATTACTACACCAATTTGTCAGGAAATGAGTGATTATGGATCCTATACAACTTTGAGGTGGCAGCAATTTAAGATTTATTAACACTCTTCTGGTAAATCACAAGATTAGGTTATATGATTTTTAACGATACTTAATTCTCAGCCTATTATCAGAGTGATTTAATAAAGTTTGCTATCAGCACTACAAAGTTTTCTAAATCAAATCATACACACACAAACACACATATAGAGGTTAACCTGTAATAAAGATTTTTCTCTCTTGGCCAATTGTAATAAATTATTGGTACCAAATGATCTTTAAAAACCTCACAAAACCCAACTGTAGTGAATTACTCACTATTCTTAGGCCCCTTCTTCTTCATCAGCATCTACCAGCAGATGATCTTGGAAATCCTCGTGAAAGCTACTCTTTAAAATCCTTGTGAAATGTACCACTTAAAATCCTCACAAAACTATCCTTAAAAATCTTCATGAAATCTACCCTGAGAGGCATCCCAACGCAGGGGGAGATACTGGATCACAGCCTGCTGCAATCCCAGAGAGCTCAAAGGGTCTCACTTAGGATAACTATTTATAGGATCACGAGATAATTGACTTTGGTCAGTGTATTTCCATTCTGGCCATCATTCGTTTTTGTCAGGTAATTCTGTCACCCTCCAAGGCGAGCCATGATCAAAGCAGCAGGAGTGTCAGGTGCGGTTCCAGGCAACAGGAGTTTCAGGTACGGTTAGGGAGTGCCTAATCATCCTGACTGACTGTACCATAGCCAGGACAAGAAAGTACCAGACTGTCCCAGCTCACTGCACAACAATGCAATGGTGGCTGGTCCTGACATCGCAATGTGGCCCGGGGGGTCTGCACCACCACACCTGGACAAGCTCGAGAAGTGGGCCCATGTGAACCTCATGAGGTTCAACAAGACCAAGTGCAAGGTCCTGCACCTGGGTCAGGGCAACCCCTGGTATCAATACAGGCTGTGGGATGAAGGGATTGAGAGCAGCCCTGCCGACAAGGACTTGGGGGTACTGCTGGATGAAAAGCTGGACATGAGCCGACAATGTGCACTCGCAGCCCAGAAAGCCAATCGCATCCTGGGCTGCATCAAAAGAAGCGTGGCCAGCAGGTCAAGGGAGGTGGTTCTGCCCCTCTACTGCCCTCTGGTGAGACCCCACCTGGAGTACTGCATCCAGCGCTGGGGGTCTTCAGCACAGGAAAGACATGGATATGTTGGAGCGGGTCCAGAGGAGGGCTACAAAAATGATCAGAGGGATGGACGCCTCTCCTATGAGGAAAGGCTGAGAGAGTTGGGGTTGTTCAGCCTGGAGAAGAGAAGGCTCCCGGGAGACCTTAGTGTGGCCTTTCAATACTTAAAGGGGGCTTATAAGAAAGATGAGGACAAACTTTTTAGCAGGGCCTGTTGCAATAGGACAAGGGGTAATGGTTTTAAAGTAAACGAGGGTAGATTTAGACTAGATATAAGGAAGAAATTTTTTACGACGAGGGTGGTGAAACATTGGAACAGGTTGCCCAGAGAGGGGGTAGATGCCCCATCCCTGGAAACATTCAAGGTCAGGTTGGACGGGGCTCTGAGCGACCTGATGTAGCTGAAGATGTCTCTGCTCATTGCAGGGGGGTTGGACTAGATGATCTTCAAAGGTCCCTTCCAACCCAAACTATTCTATGATTCTATGATTCTATGATTCTATGATTCTATCAAACATGGTCCATTTCCTCAGAGTTTGTTTATTATTCGGATGATGTTTCTATTCCACTAGATGTTTGAACATTTGAAGTGTTTTCTGAACAGTGCTTTTGGTGAAAATTGTTTGTGGTATTTCTGAATAATCAGGTCATACTTCTTATCTAAAGAAAAAACAGGTGGTGAACTTCTATTTATGACATAATTATTTAAAAATGAATAACTGGAATAGGAAATTTCCATATGTTGTGGTTTAACCCCAGCCAGCAACTAAGCACCATGCAGCCGCTCACTCACTCCTCACCCACCCCAGTGGGATGGGGAGGAGAATTGAAAACAAGTAAAACTTGTGGGTTGAGATAAGAACAGTTTAATAATTGAAATAAAAAATATAATAGTAGTAATAATAATAGTAATGAAAAGGAAGGTAAAAAGAGAGTGAAGTACAACCCAAGAAAGGCAAGTGATGTACAACGCAGTTGCTCACCACCCACTGACCAATGCTCAGCCAGTCCCTGAGCAGCACTCCCCACCTCCCGGCCAGCTCCCCCCAGTTTATATACTGGGCATGATGTCATATGGTATGCAATATTCCTTTAGCCACTTTGGGTCAGCTGTCCTGGCTGTGTCCCCTCCCAGCTTCTTGTGCCCCTCCAGCCTTCTTGCTGGCTGGGCATGAGAAGCTGAAAAAATCCTTGACTTAGTATAAACACAACTTAGCAACAACTAAAAACTTCAGTGTGTTATCAACATTATTCTCATACTAAATCCAAAACACAACGTTATACTAGCTACTAGGAAGAAAATTAACTCTATCCCAGCCGAATACAGGACACCATATTAGTGCTTCTTATAGTCCAGATCATTTTCTTGAAGAGTGACATTACAATTTTGAAAATCCATACTAGCTGGATGTGGCTTTAACCCTTGAGAATGAGATTTAGTACTCGTTTCTTTTCAGTTGATAGTTTCTGGATGTGGTTAAGTCTTAACTTTGGTGGCATTATGGGATGGAAACCTACTTCTGGTATAAAAAGTAAAATCTGACTTTTTTTTTTTTCCATTCAGCATCTCTTTTTCCTACAGGCAGATGCAGGAAGAACAGAGGTGCCAGATAGATATGATATATTTCAGATATACATGATATATTTCTCCCTTGGTATTCATTATTTTTGCACATTTGGACCTCCTTTTAAGTCTTTCTGTTTAACAGCGGGCAATCCTCATTTTTTCAAGTGATATTTGCACTTGCCACATTTCTCACCCCCCCAGTAATTCTGCAAAATTCTCCACTAGTCCCATTCTGAATCCACTGACTGAGCTAATCACAAGTGCTGTCGTGCTAACGCAGGTGGCAGCAATTGCAGTTCCTCTTCCCTTGCACAACACACAGTACTCACTACCTTTCCCAGGCACAGGATTTTACTTGCACGGTTTTTTGTCAGTGCTGCATTAAAAGTTTACAGTCTAACGGTGTTGCCATGCTTGATTTGTGCTGTGTACGGGTACAGCGTGAGGTGACAAATGAGAGTGGCATGTGGCTGACCCTCCTCCTCCTGCACAGAGATTACTTGCCTTCCCATTATTAGCAGGAGGTACTAGGGTGAGATTAATGACTGTTCAGCCTTCATTCAGGTCACAAGGCTTTAGCATAGCCTGGTGGCAGTGGCTACTGCAGCCCATTGGTGAGCATAGTGTGCTTTCTATGAAGTGTTTTGTGACGGGCTTGTCCTTCTTAGGAGTAACTTCAGACTTGCTCGGTAGCTAGGCACTCCTTTCCACACTTCTTCACTTTAATCTTACTTCTGCTTCCTGCTTATGACCTTCCTGATGTCTTCCAGACATTTGGTAGCAATCCAGGTAGAAAATACCTCACAGCTGCTGAATACCTCATTGTTGGTTAGCGAAAGCATTGTTTTCTAATTCTACAGATTTGCCATTCAGATTTGCCTACAGGTTTCAGTAAGAAACTCTTCTTAACAACATTTTCCTCACACAGGTCAGTCTTCATTTTTACATGAGGCATCCATGTATCATGGCAGAGTAAATGCATTTGTGTCAGTTTCTCATTAACAAAGCAGTATGCTGCAGGAAACTTCATTTATGTGGAATTTCACTGACCCCGTGGCCAGGTTCTGCTGCTGTCTACCCTGCAATACTTCAGAAGTAGCTTGAAGATTTTCACTGGACTACTCCTAGATTCCTGTGGCATCAGTGGAGATCAGAGTCTGTGCCCACACTCACATGCAACTGTGCTACTGAAACTCTTTCGTGTGCAACCTGCTCACCAAAGCGCTATCATTAGTTCCCAGGAAGAACCAGTTGCTTTCAATGGGAGAGGAGCACTTTCACTCCACAGTGCATTCAAGGGCCATAACCGGTGCCGCACTGCAACCTTGTGCAGGTTGCTGTGGATCTTCCAAAGGGCAGTATTTGCAATTTCTTAATTACTGTCCTCAGTATTTTTGACTACAGATTTTCTGAACCATAGCCAGCAATATTTAAAGCTATACATATGTCCATCTGGGATATCCATACATAGGAAACATAGATCTGTGTCCCATTCACTAGCACTGAGGAATAGCACTGAGTCCTTTTGCCAGCAAATATTTCACAGGTAAGTCAGGGAGGTCATTTTGGCTAGGTTTTGCAGAGGTATTTGCATGACTCTGAGACTCTAGGGAAACTTTACAAGTATGGGAAACACTAACACATTTGTCTCCAGCATCTGTATATTAAAGCCTTCTGGCATTTTTGCTTGACTTCCTGATTCAGAGACTAATGGAAGACAAGCTGGAGCTATTATAAATGTATTCAGCAGTTATTTTCCAAGCCTGGTGAAGAAAGACTGCAAAACCAAAAGAATTAGTTTCTGGTGTTTTAAACAGGCAGGATTGGCATCTGCTGTACTGGAGAAAATGGCCAAAGTGCTTCAGTACCAGATAAGCAGACTATTCTCTTCTATATTAAAAGATTCAAGCCCATAAGATAAGGGTTTCTTTTATGATGCCCCAGTCTTACCCTCAGGGTTTTTATTTTAATGTGTCTAACCTCATCATCTCACGGTACCATGTCTTCAATACACTGCTTGTGATCAAGGCTACTAAAAACATGATTTCTGGTAGTAATCGTGCCTTTTTGTTCAGATAAAGGAGCAACCTTGGAAGTGGAGAGGCGTACATATAGTTCTGTCTTTGAAAACAGAGATTCACAGCAAATTCATTATCCTGTGTCCTAAAGTGTGTTGATCTGTGTTTTGTGCTATGTCCAAAAAAATGAATGCATAGCCTTGTAATTAGTTGAGTTCTGTCAGAAGTGAAAATGAGTTAAGCCGTCATCCTATCCTAATGAAGCCAGCGGCAAAAGTCTCATTGAACGCAGTGGGAACAAATTCCTGGCGAAAAGCAGATTTAGAAAAAGACTAATCAGCTGTGCCTAGTTAGACATAGTCAAGGGTGGCAGTTAAATGTAAAACTCTCCAGCTCCTAAACTGTCCTTTCAGACGTGTCAAGAGTATTTTTTGCAGTTAATTTTCATTGATGCATGAGGAAATAGGAATTAGTAGAAAGCCTTTAAAATGACTGGAGTCTTATTTATGTAAGAGAGTATGGCTAATTGAGATAAACGTAAATTTAAAGTTATGGACAACTATATTTCTGTCCCTCTGAAATCAGACTTGTGAGCTGTATTATTGTTATGATTGCATCATATTACACATGCTATAATATTCATTTATATACACAGAATATCCACTCTTATTTTCTAGTTAAATTCACAAGGAGGTAGAGAGAACTGGGGGAGGCTGAGACAGAGAGAGAGGAGAGGGATTAGTTAATCGTCATGAATGACTGGACTTAGTATTCTGTATACTGAATTTCTTTTAATATTCGAGAATGATAAATGATATTTATTGCTTTGATTGCATAAATACTTTCCCCCTACATCTAGCATGTGTGCATTACATGAATGTTCATTTTTATCATTCAGTTTTAGTGAATATATTGCTTTTTATGCACAAGTATATTATGTTTAGTAGACAGCTCTATGATTTTATCAAACTGTGAAATATTAATCCTATGGCATGCCTTCATATAAATTTAATACCTCAATATTTTTGTGATTTTTATTTAGCACAGCAACAGATAAATTAAAAAGAAAGTAATAAGAATTATAAATGAAATCTATTTCAAGAGATCACATCAGTCACAATGATAATAAAATGAAGGAGAGAAAATTAATGGCAATCAAAATGAGGCAGAATCAATACAAAACACACAAATTCATGAACTAAAAGCACAGCACTTTGCCAAAAGTTGAGGAGGAGGCCAATGTTTCATAAAAGATCAGGCTGTTATTCATAGAGGGTGAGAGCCTTTTTTCTCATTAAGGATAGCATATTTCTCCTTGAAGAGTTCCATCAAGTGAGTGAACCCATTTGTTGTGCAAGGAGCAATCTAGCAAGAGTATCAGTCTCCAAATGTGGTCCATGACCACTAAGCTTGCTAGCTAAGGGGTAAATCACTGCTATGGCTCAGTCTTGCATATGGGACAGATGATGCTGGTCCAGGATATTAAGAAGTGGGGGTAAACAGTGCCCTGTTTGTTGCTGATCTGCAGAGGGTGTGGGGAATAGATCAGAGAGATGTCACTTTTGCTCTGGTAACCTTATACACACACAATTTCTTTGGACCAGAATGAGTGATGAGAACAGAGCAAAACACGTCCTATAATGAACCTGCGGCACATGTACAGTTTGTGCTGCAGACTGCAGTGCACAGAACAGCTGGCAGAAGGGTGTTTTGCAAGGCATGTTTCAGCCCGCTGCAGCTGACGCAAGAAGTACTTGCCTGGATGGAGAAAAATGACAGGAAGATGCACTTCAGGGTTCTGCATGTGAAAGCCATTCCTGATGTAGTGCTTGGAAGGAAAACCTTGGAAGGAAAACAAAGGAAATCCTTTGTTTCTCTAGCTGTTCACCGATTATTTTTCTTTTCCTACCCCTCTATCACTTACCTAGTGCTTTGTTGAGGAGTTCACTGGGTACTATTTCTGTATGGCATAGTCGCATAGTCAGTGAGGATTTCTTAGGATGCAGTTTTCAAAAGCACTTGCTGTTGGCCTGATCTTCTCCTCACTGGTACCACTGAGAATTTTACGATTGACTTCCAAATAGGAAGGAGTCTGGCTGCTTAAATTTTGCCTGTTGTCATTTCCTTTAAAATCATCAGTGCCTCTATGCATATGTATCGTTTGCTCATGAAAGTTACTTTAGCATCTCTCTGAAGCTTTTAATTAGAAGATCCTCTGATCATCTCCTCACTTTTTTCTTTCTTGCTTAAACATAGCTTGGGCATTTTATTAATTCAAAGATTTGCAAAACTAGGACAGATTTATCTAGTTCTCATGTGGAATTAACATTTGCTATGCCTGTTCTAATTGGCCATTTAATATCCTTGCTATATGCAGAATTGTATAACTCCTGTTCTCTCTCTAGGGAGGGAACCAGAAACACCAGGGAGGTATTGATCAGAGTCAGAGTAAATGTGAAACTTCAGAAGCCAGGGAAAAAAAATTAAAATCTCGTTTTCTTATGCTTATGGCCTTTTTTTGTTTTATTTTATCAATCAATTTGTTTTAAAAAAGTATTTGATCAATGAACTGAGAAAAAAACCACAAAACACAATTATTCATGCAACTCTGCTATTTCATGTATTTGAGTGATTAATATTTCAATTATTTAGTATTTTACACTTGGATTAAAGAAAATACATTAAAATGATTTATTAATTGAAGACATAGAAGAACATTAAATGTCTCTGTTTTGAGCAGGCTCTTTTCCTAGAACAGAACTTCAATTTATAGCAAACCCTAGAAACAAAGTTAACTGCTGTATTCCTTTTTTTCTATACACTTCTAAACCTCAGCAGAAGCATAGAGTTTTAAAGACTTGCTACATTGAACTTCTTTTGATTCTTTCTTTTTTTTTTTTTTTTTCCATTGTGCTATGAAGGCATTCCTAGGTTGTGTGGACAATTATAATACAGAGGAAGAAAGAAATATTTGAGGACAAAACTGGAGTAATTTATACTGTAGTGTCTTCCTTTTTGAGTTTTGATGAAAATGAGAAGAAAATTGAAGGGAGCCAGGCAAAAAATTCTGAAGAACTGAGACAGAAAGAGCAAAGAGGGAAATACTGCTTCAGAGTGTAGGTGATGTGGGATAATCCCAACATGTTTCTGTCAAAATTGAATGGCTCAAAGTTACCTGACTCTGCCCTTTACAGTAACATAATCACACCATTAAAGCAATATTCCTCAGTGTATTCGTTCTATTGCTATTTTCAAACACAGTGCACATTTATCAAACACAATCAGCTATTCAAAGAAATAATTAGGCAATTTTGTTGATTTCAGAACAAATTTGTTTGACTTCAGAACTCTTATGGGACTCACTGGATGTGCTATATCCACATTTTAGTAAATGAAGCTGTACTGTAGAGACTGCTAACAATACAAAGACGTGCAAAGACCAGAGCAAATATGTACCTTGTAAATAAAAATATTTTTTAGGTACCTGATAGTACTGTGATTTTAAACTATATCTCTAATGGTGCCAAGATATGATAAGGTAATCGTAAGACCTGTGCCATGAAGAAGCCACTTAAATTTCCTCCCATTTTACTTGATATATAAGATTTCCTTCAATATCTTTTGATTATGGGATGAATGTTTCAGAAAATCAGCCTTGCAAAAGGTACCCTTCAGTCACATCAATAGAAGCACAGCTGGCTGAATATTTTTCAAATTAGTTTTTCAATGGAAAATACTTGAGTCATTAAAACACAAACTGATTGAGCATAAAGGTCCCTTTCAATGAGATTACCTTTACCAAAAAAAAAAGTAAAAATTAACATTTCAGTTTAAAGAACAGCTTTCAGAATACGCAGAACAAATGCTTATTTGGAGTTGAAACATGATCTATAGCAAATGCTATAGATGAAATAAAACAAGTCTTCAGAATTATTGAAACAAAGTATTTGGTTTTTGCTTTTCAAGCTTTTTTGAAAGTTTGAAATTTTGACTTGATTCAAGCCAGTGAAAATGTCAAGAACTCTTACAGGATGGGGGAAATGTTTTCATTCCCTTTTTAAAAGGTCTGTTCTGAATGCAAAGGAGAAACACTTTTCTATTCATAACTTTGAAACACTTTTGCTTGTTTATACCACAGAGACTATGCACATCCTCTAACCTTGATGCATAGGGTGCTAACTGAACTTATTGCAAGTTTTCCTTCTGATAAAAGTGCTTGACTGCACTTGACTGACTAATGAAGAGCCCCTATTAACTACTACTGATGATAGAGCCTATTTGGTAAGATAGATACAAATATTGAAGTTGGTCTAATTGCCTCTGGCAAAGTGCAGTGGTGTGTATACTCACTACCCTATTCACTACAAATTATATCAATATACCACATGTTGGAACCTTCTAGAATAACCTTCTTCTAGACTAGCCATAAGGCTGCTTATGTTTCATTTTCTTTCCTTTGCTGTTGATACCTGATGGTTTTCTGTCATGTGGGGTCTTGCATTCCTGTAGGAAGTTGGATGCAGTAGAAAAGGTCACTATGAAAAACAAGATAAAGGACACCATTTTGTGTACAGTTATTCTGGCAGTGAGTTTCAGATATGCCTTTTTGTTAGTTTTAATATATTGTCAGATGAAGCATGGCTTGGTTGGGGAAAAAAAGAGTTTTCTTACAGTTTATCTTCCACAGATTGGATCAGAATTATGGCGGAGTGATTCTTTTGGGTCTAATCCTCTTGAGTGTGCCCTTTTAAGTAGTTCAGCTGCAAGGCTTCCTCACTTTTAGTTTTTATTTTTCACTCTGCCATGCCTGCCTACCAGGCTGGGTTGCTAATGTGCTTAAAGGTTTCTCTTGCCATGTAGTGATTGTTTCTTTGTTGTTTTAAAATGATACCTCCTGGAGTAGCTGCCTTTTGAGTTTTCTTTTCTAGCACCGTAGTAGCAGAAGGAGAAGAAAACATGCCCCGTTCTGATTTTTGTCATTCTTCCCTTGATGAATTTCCATAGTGACCTGATTAATATCGCTGCCTACCTTGGGAAACTGCTAACCTAAACAGCATGACGTTATACTGAGACAGCACTCTGTACTGCTGGAAAGCGTAGGGACAAGGGGAGAGGTTTTTGCCATGAAGTTAGTAGTGAAAGGGAGACTTCCATTTCTAAGTTCATCTCTAGATGTGCTGTACACTGGCAGATTTGTTGCTGATTTCCTGCAATGGAGTCTCATTATTTGAGATCAGCTAGTCTATATGAAACTAAGGCCGAAAACTACAACATCTTAAAATTTGAGTCTTCCTCACAGCTCACTGCCTCCATGCAGTGTTTTAATCTCCTGCTTGGGTATTTCTCCCCTGTGCCACATCAACAAAACAGAAAGGTAGTATATGTGTAAATAAATCAAAAGACATCTCAGATTTCCTTTCTGATTTTTTTTTAACTCAGCCTCCTGTTTGTTAGCGTGCCTTCCACATTAGATGGAAAGTTAAGTTCTGTCTTATGTCCTATTTCCACTTGAATGAAGGACCTGGAATTTGGAAGTGCCTTCTGGGACCGGTCTGAAATCTGTCATAAGCTAGTGCTGCAGCTGAGCTGTTGTGAGTGCACCCCTGCAACTGGACCCTGACTGGGCTGTGAAAAGGATCTTGCCTTATGCCCACTTTGGAACAAGAAGGGATCTGTGTTGTTGGGTTGGATGGCTTCTTGTTGCCTTCCACATTTATCTTCTCCTAATTAACCAACGGGATCTCTTCCAGAGCTGAACAACTGGTCTTTACTGTAGAGCCCTTCTGTGCCAGGAAATAAGTTACCATAGTGATGGTGTCATCTTCATAAAAGATTTTAACAAAATAGGCATTTAGAGCCCAACTGTAAACTCTTCCAGTTAAAGATGCTCACTAATGATGAGTTAACTGAGCATGGCTTCTCTAGAGGTGTCTGACAACAAGGAACTCTTTCTAGTGATGCTCATGCTTTTTTGACAGATCTTGAAGGTTGGCATCTCCTTGAAAGGGGATTCAGCCTCTTTCGCTCCCTGAAATATTTAGAACTAAGCCCAAGAGTCTGGAATTCCCCTTAGCACTGAGATCATCTTAATATCAGTAAAACATCTTTTTGCAAGTGAAGCTATGAGATGCTTGTGCGCTGTGTTTCCAGTAGGGTTTTTAGCAATTGCATTTTCATAGCCTGGCTTCTCACTGTGGATACTTTAAGTGTTCCCAGTGGAGCAACAGAATAATCAGGCTGGTTCTCCAATGATAGAACAAAGACAATCAGAAAAGATGGTCTGCAATGAATGCTTGCAGGATGTTCAAAGTATATGCCTGCTGCACACTGTTTCTGCAGGGACGGATTGCAGGGCAGACCGGAAAGAGAAAATTTCTAGCAGAAAGGTTAATAAATACAATAACATGTTACTAGATCAAAATAATTCTAGGCCATGCCCAGCAAAAAGATATCTAAAGCACTCTCTTTCCCACCACCAGTGGGAAAGAGCGACCACTATTTTGTACCTTGATAGTTAGAAGTAGAAGCTGGCTGCCTTACTGGACAGTCCTGTCTCACAACTACAGATTTCATTTTAACTGAAACAAGGATAGATAGTGAATGAGGACTGTTGTGGTTTAACCCCAGTCAGCAACTAAGCACCACGCAGCCGCTTCCCCCTCTCCCCTCCCAGTGGGGTGAGGAGGAGGAAAGGAAAGAAAAGTAAAACTCGTGGGTTGAGATAAGAACAGTTTAATAGCTAAAGTAAAATATAATACTAACAGTAGTAATAATGAAATATAATAATAATAATAGTAATGAAAAGGAATATAACAAGAAAAGGAGGGGGGGGAAGGAAAAAAAACAGTAATGTACAATGCAATTGCTCACCACCCGCTGACCGATGCCAGAGCTGCGATCCGCGCCTGCCGGCCAACTCCCTCCCCCGTTTATATACTGGGCATGACGTTCCATGGTATGGAATAGCCCTTTGGCCAGTTCAGGTCAGCTGCCCCGGCTCTGCTCCCTCCCAGCTTCTTGCACACCTGCTTGCTGGCAGAGCATGGGAAACTGAAAAGTCCTTGGCTTAAGATAAGCGCTACTTAGCAACAACTAAAACATCAGTGTGTTACCAACAGTATTCTCACACTAAATCCAAACCACAGCACGGTACCAGCTACTAAGAAGAAAATTAACTCTATCCCAGCTGAAACGAGGACATTTAGTAAATGAGCCAGAGAAAAACTATTGTCCTTGCTTCATAAGCACCCAAGGAGGTGCTAGAGAGAGAAGAATCGTTGCTGATTAAAAGGCTGCGTATGTCTGTCACAAGAATCAGTCTAAAAAACATAATTTATTTTGCCTTTTCTCTGTAACAGAAAGGGAACAACAAAACCAGACATCATGAGTGATTTCAGAGGCCCAGTTCAGCCTGGTACTACAAGAGGTTGGTAAATTCAAGTGTGTCAACACTTCTGTTTGTTTCAGCGGATTTATTCACATGCTGTGCATTGTGCACATACCAAAATGCCCTGAGGAGCTGCAACCATGATTTGCAGGTTATCAGGCTGCGTTTTACAAAACCACTAAACAACACACAAATCTGAAGCATGTCTCTGAATTGCAAGACTGCTAAATGGATATGTCTCAGAGACTTGACTTTAAGTACAAAATACAAAGCGGCATGCACATAAATGCCCCTGGTCTTGTAGTAATGGCTACACATTTTAAACCTCTGATCTCTTGCTTCTGATGCAATTTGGTAATAAAATACAGAATTTTAATCTGGTGTTTCTACTTGATATTTTTATCAGAGTAAGAAACTTAAAGTTATTTACTATCTCTTTTTACCCTGTGGTTGTCATGAAAGGGAAGAATATTCATATTATTATTTGCATTTGAAAAGATGTAAGAAATATGCAAAGAATTGGAGTTGCTCTGTATCACAAATGATAGGATAAGGATCATCATCAAGCCCATACAATGCATATCTGTGTTCATTAATAGATTTTGAAAACAGTGATTAGTACTTGTTCAGTGTTGTTGGGTTCTTCCTTTAAAGAAAGAAGTTTGTTAAAACATTGGGGATGAATATTTAAACATAGTATTATTAGAACTACACAAGATTCCCAGAAATCCAGTGGTGAAAGTGGGAACATTACATTAATGCTGATTAGCAGCTGAGTTTTGCAGAAAGGCATATCGAGGAAACTCTTTAAGACTGAATTAATTAAAATGGAAATTGCTGACATAGCTAGATTACAAAAGACAATGAGCTAGAAACTCAGCTGGTACCAATCACTATAGCACCATTGAAATCAAAACCTAGCTCAGTGGTTGCTGGAGGAGTTCCATATCCTGATTCCAAAGTGTCTTGTAGAATTTATGCTGTGCCATTTTAATTGTGCCAATGAAAATGATAGAGTTCCTGTAATCAAATTATTAATGACTATACAACATAATTAACAGATTTTGTGCAAACTATAGATTTTTTTTTTCCTTTTCATCACAATATTTCTGTTTAGCTCAGCTAAAAATAAAAATTTTAAAAAGGACATGTTGTTTTGTAAAAAGTACAATTTAAATGCTGGATTTATAATTACTTTTGGATAATATAAGCCTTAGCTCCCTGCTCAGAACAAGAATTCTCCATTTCAGAATAATGGCATGGGGTTTTGTGACCAACACAACAAAAGCTGAAATGACATTTTCAAGTGGTGAGCTCAAGCTGAGAATTTTTCTTGGTGTAAAAAGGTTAGGTCATGCTCTTTTCCTTCAAGCAAACATGGATCCTTCTCTTGCCCCCACATTGACATTGTTCTATCAGTTTTCACTTACATTTATAATATGTATTGGGGAGGAGTTTGACTTTTATGGCCTTATCCATCCAGATCGGTAAATGCCATCCATAGAGATTTCTTTTTTTCATGATACAGCAACCAAACACTCTAGTTTTGTTTCAGTTATGTTACAGTTCATGAAGCTGTTCTTCAGTGCTGACATTAATCAGCATAATTTATACAGAAACTAAAATTATATTGCCTCTTTTTCTACCCATATATAAGCTGTCGTGGAAGGATTTATATTTGTTGTAATATCATAAAGGTGGTTCCCTTTCAGGATTTAAAAGCATGAATGGCACTAAGATGTAGAACTTCCCTGGGGAAGCTCTGCCATAGTCGCTAGCTGGGATATGAAATTATGCACTAGGTTGGGTAAATGTGTATTTGTGGGGTCAGGCTCCGAAGACTTGGTCCCCCACATTACTACATATCTATATTTTCATTACACTTCTCAAAAATCTATGAAGAGAGATGTAAAAATTCTTTACTTTTCAAACATGGAAGATTTCTACATCTTTGTGTGGAGAGAGAACAGATAATCTTTTGTGTGTTTTTATTTTAAAAAAGGGCAAAATCCCTGGCATTTTGGAAAGGGAACAATTAAGTTGGGAGTACAGAAGACATATAGTTTAAACTGCCTTTCTCTTTAAATTGTTTGTATAAGGCTAACATAAATTATGTTCAGACTTAAGCGCTGATGAAGAAAGTTTATTAGTTTGTAAGCACATTGTCCAAACGTTGCAGTAGAATTACATTCTCAGACTGTGATACAATTAAAAAGAGTGATGGACATCTAGCATTATGTAATTTTTAGAGCAGATCCCTTCCTCACTTAGTCAGCTCAGTCAAGAAGAGGCTTATTCGGCTTTTGTCCAAGGGAAACTGCTACCCACATGTCCTGTAATCAGTTCCTTCTAGAAAGAAGGAAAACTGGATGATTTACAAACAAGCCAATGAGTCTGAGTGGACTCTGAACAGTGGAGAACAGAGTTACCACAAGAGATTAAGTTCATGTTGCAGAAATATTGGTACTACTGTGATGCCAGCTGTGACAGTGCTTCACTGTCAGAAGCTTTCAGTAGACTTTTAAAAAGTATCATTACGGATCATAACCATGGTTCTTTTTCTCTTTTTCTTTTTCTTTTTTCTCTTTTTCTTTTTCTTTTTCTTTTTTTCTTTCTCTTTTTCATTCCCATTTCCTTTTCCTTTTTTGTTTCCTTTTCCATTTCCATTTTTGTTTCTTCCAAATATCTCCTGAACTGTATGTTCCAGTAACAGCCAAGGTCGCATTAATTGAGCATAAGTTTGTGCTTCCACTGCAACTGGATGGATGGTTCTCCCTGCAGTGATTTGTTCTCACCTTCTGCTTTTACAGACTGGAGAGGGTCCAAAGGAGGGCCATGAAGATGATCAAAAAGGGCTGGAGAACCTGCCCTGTGAGGGAAGATTGACGGAGTTAGGTCTTTCCTCCCTAAAAAAGAGAAGGTTCAGGGGGGATCTCCTCACAATATTCCAGTATGTATAGGGCAGCTACAAAAAGGACGGAGGATCTCTCTTCACAAGGAGCTACATGGAAAAGACAAGGGGCAAAGGGTACAAGTTGCACTGGGAGGGGTTTCATCTCAACATAAGAAAGAAATTTCTACAGTAAGAACATGCATTCACTGGAACAATCTCCCCAAGAATGTGGTAGTCACCATTGCCAGAGGTTTTCAAGATGCAATTGGACAGGATGCTAGACAATCTCATCTAGGTTCCCTTTCCCACAAAAAGCTGGACCAGATGATCTTCTGAGGTCCATTGCAACCTGGGCTGTTCTATGATTCTATGATTAAAGCAGACAATTGCATTCACCATTCAATCTTTCCAGGCTATTTTTCAGTTTAATGAGTTCCTTGCCTTGCTCAGCACAGAGCTGTGTTAACACCAGTGCAGGTGCAATGCAGTGAAGAGACGAGAAGTACCTGAACATAGGAAAAGCATGTAGCACCTCCTCTTTTGTTAAACCTGTGGATGTAACCACAATCTCAGCAGTGCTCATCTTTCAGAATTGACTTGTCCTTCAACCTAATGTGAGTCAGGTTTGAGATTTCAGGGAAATTTCCTCTTGGCTCCTTGTGCTGCTTTATGATTTACATGCTCTTCCACAGGTTTTTGGTGCCTGTTAGTCAAGATGCACTGGATTCAGTGTGAATTAACATAGCTACAGTCAGAATTACTGTCAATTCCCCAAATATGAGCATTTGGGAAATCCCAATATTTAATAGTTCAGAAGTTTTGCCAATAGTTCTTGTTGGACATTGGTATATTTGGTTGATGAGTGAGGAAACTTCTCTTGGACAGTCAGACTTCCAGCAAATAAG
This sequence comes from Gymnogyps californianus, assembly GCF_018139145.2. Taxonomy (NCBI): domain Eukaryota; kingdom Metazoa; phylum Chordata; class Aves; order Accipitriformes; family Cathartidae; genus Gymnogyps; species Gymnogyps californianus. The sequence goes on along the minus strand of NC_059500.1, from coordinate 7,876,928 downwards.
TTGTAAGAGTGCAGAAAGCAGAATGTTGGTCATCAGTGCCACCTTTTAATGATGAATGGAAGCCTTAATGTTTGTCGGCAGTCGATATGCTGTACACAGGCTCAGGCATCAATTTATATTCATGACATAGCATTCTCCTTCAGCTGCTAGACAGAATTCAGAGCGCTGTGAAAGCAAGGTAGATCTCAAAATTAGCTTATGTAGATGGTATACTTACAAAAGCTTCTGGGCTTAAACTGACATTCTGTTTATTGTAGGAGCAAATTATATAAATGTAGCTTAGTCTCTGTGATTATTTCCTGTTACACCAAAATCAGGGCTTGCTTATGGAAGGCATTTACCATAAATATTGGTATCCTTGACAACACCAGAATCCAATAAAGTGCTTTGTAATGAGCTACTTTTAAAAAATTTATTTCTTAACTTATATGATTATATGATAATAAAATTGTACTGGGGCCATTTTTGGAAAATATTTTAGGTGTTAATTTTTGTCAAATTTGTGCTATCACCGTAAAATATAATATTGCAAGACATATTAAAATGTGTCAACTTGCTACCAGGCATACAGAATGAAATAGCTAAACTGCTGTAAAATTTCCTTTGTTTTTTTCTGTATTTGGTTATCTTTTCTGTAATATAGTCAAAATGATGTCTTAACAGTCCTAACATTAATTAGAGCAATGGACATTAACATAACAGATATCCACACTATGCCCAGCTTTTCCAAGTGTATTTCTTCCATACAGACATGTCTCCATTTAGATTACATGAAAGCAGAGCTATTCAATCAGTATTGACACATGAAATATACATAAATACAACCTCTGAGATACAATGAAATTGGTACGTCATTATTTTGATTTTCTTCGGTGTCAGCAATTCCAGGCTCAACAAGTAAATAACACAGAATGAGAGAAGCTGATCTTGATTTTTCTATCCAAATGCCTGTGGAAGGGAAGTTGACGTAAGCACGCCAGGTTCAGGGCATTGATGACAGCTGCAGTTTGAGTTGCAGCCACCAGTTATTCTGGTCCTGTGCTTGTGGAGGGTGGAACAAAGGGTCAGCCCTTTGTTCACAGTTTTCAGTTTCACACTATTACCTTCAAAGCATTTTGAGCTTCTGTCTAATGAAAAGCTGGCTGTCACATGGCAACCTTGAGTTTGCTCTGTAAAAGTAATGCATCACAGAATGCCGAGGTAGTTTCCGAGAACATATCCAGTGCTATATTCAGATCTCCACGAAAAATGCCAGGAATAAACAAGTGCCACTTGCAAGTTAAAAAAAAATAGCCAACTTGCCCCCCAAAACCCAACCAGGATCAGGAACCTGAAGGTATAGAGTAAGAGTTCTAAGTAAATAGATATGTGCTGGCATACAGATGATAAAGAAATTAGAATGGCCACTGATGAGGAAGAGAAAATGCATAGCATCTTATAAAAGGGCAGTCATATTGAGATGAAAAGGATAAAGGAAAATTTTGCCAATTTGTTCTTCAGATTCGGAGGCCATTCAGACATTCCCTTGATGGATTCATGTTGTTTCATAGTATGAAAGGGATGCACACTCAGCTGTACTGTAAATAGGAGCAAAGTGCTTCTTGTCCATAGATTTGAGGGAACAAGCTACTCATAGGAATGGAACCAGCCCTTTTCAGGTATTTCCAGTGCCTCTGTTGTCTGAACATCCAGTGTGCTCCACTGCACAGCCTACACCATTTCTCGTTCCTGTAGGACATGATTTTCTGTTATTCATAATCACCAGAACAATGATGAGGATGACTATTTAACAGTTCCTGGATCAATGGGAACTGAATTAAAGTTGTTGCTCAACTGATGGGACAAGAAAATGTTAAGCTTGAGTTTAAGATTGTTATTAACGATTGGCAATGATGTGTACATGCTTTACAATCCTCTTAGTGGTCTGTAAGTCCATGAATGAGCCATAACAGTGCAGTAAATGACATTTACATGATGCCTTTGAATAGGTCACAGTGCAGTCAGAAAATTATAAACGAAGATGAGATGTCTTTTACTTAGAATTTAGATCTCATGTGATCTAAAATACAGATAACTCATTTTTTTGTTCAAAAGGAGTTTATATTTTGGTCTCAAAGAGCAGAGAGTTTGGCTTAAAATGAAAACATTGCTAAACATTGTTGATATATGTTTAGGAGCTTTGGAAAATCTCTTTTTTGGAATAAATGGAGGGCAAGTCAAAATTCAGTGCAAACAACAGGAGTAGAAAACAATAGATATTAATTGACTTCATTTGGGAACCTATTATATAATTACAGTATTGATTCAAAGTTTATATTGCCTACTTCTTACTTCAATATGCTTATTAGAAAGTGACTAAATCAAATAAATCACTGTTGAAACCCTCAGCCTCATTAATATCAAAAAGAAAAAGGAAGTGTCTGAGAAAGTGTCATGAGTTGGGGATATGTGTATGTGCAGAATCTGTAATAACGTAGAATGATAGTGCTACATCTGGAGCGCACTTGTGCCAGTCAAAACACCCATGGCATGAATTAATACTGAAAAGCCTCAATAATGCAGTTAGAACTGAATACAGAAACCCTTCCCAGTACCTGCCAATCTCTCTGCTGCTATGCTTGCCCTTTAAAGCTTCCCAAGTCCCACGGTGCACAGCTGCACTCTGGGGAGGGGAGGTTGGTACAGGGAGTCATCAGTGTCCTGGGTTTCTTGCTGGGAGGGGTGTGAAGGTAATGGTGGGGGTTTCCTCCTCTTTGTTGGGAGGAGGAAGACATTGATGTTGATAACATCTTCCTTCTTGGCCTTGGGTCCACATGAGTTTATAGGTTTTCTCAGCAAAGTCTGCCTACATGCTCCTTTTTTTCCCCATTGGTTCCCAGTTATTAAGTTTTTCTGTTTTCTTTGTTGTCTCTAAACTGTCTTTACCCGATGAACCCGAGGCCTGCATGCCTTAGCAACCCCTGATCGACTGCTGTGATCTGTGCCTAGAGGCTGGGACCTCTGGCACCATCCTGCCTCTGCACTCTGCAACACCACATTTTACTGTACAGTCATGGATGGTTCAGTCCACACAAAATAACTACCTGCTGTCACCATAAGCCGAAGAGAAGCTACATCAAACTGAGGCCATGCTTATCTGCTTGCAAGACAGCTGCCGTCACAGCTATGCATACTATAATAGCTTAGGCTTGATATAGCCCAGAGAAGTCTTGAGACCCTGCAGTGTTAGGCTGTTGTGGTTTAACCCCAGCTGGCAACTAAGCCCCACACAGCCCCTCGCTCACTCCCCCCCAGGTGGGATGGGGGAGAGAATCAGAAGGGTAAAAGTGAGAAAAATCCTGGGTTGACAGTTTAATAGGTAAAGCAAAAGCTGTGCATGCAAGTGAAGCAAAACAAGGAATTCATTCACCACTTCCCATCGGCAGGCAGGTGTTCAGCCATCTCCAGGAAAGCAGGGCTCCATCACGCATAACAGTTACTTGGGAAGACAAATGCCATAATTTCAAATGTCGCCCCCTTCCTTCTTCTTCCCCCAGCTTTATATGCTGAGCATGACATCATATGGTATGGAATATCCCTTTGGTCAGTTGGGGTCAGCTGTCCCAGCTGTGTCCCTTCCCAGCTTCTTGTGCACCCCCAGCCTCCTCGCTGGTGGGGTGGTGTGAAGCAGAAAAGGCCTCGACTCTGTGTAAGCACTGCTCAGCAATACCTAAAACATCTCTGTATTATCAACACTCTTTTCAGCACAAGTCCAAAATGTAGCCCCATACTATCTACTATGAAGAAAATTAACTCTGTCCCAGCCAAAACCAGCACATAGGCCAATACAAAACCATGTTACTAGCAATGCCAAAACATGATATTTACTGGGCTGCAGGCATAGGACACAGAAGATATGCGAGGGCGGTAACACGAGACTGAGGGGATGTCGGATTCATTAATCCTGCTACTGTTGAATAACATGTTTTTCCTGCGCATTCAGAACAGGTTTGATAGATCTCCCCAACCATTCTCAAAATCGGCTTTGCAATTTCTCTGCTCCTGATTCTATAGGGGGGGTGTCTTGATTACTGTTTTCTACTACCCCTCGCAATACTGGCGACACAGAAGATATGAAGCGTAAACATAGGCCATGCAAGACTAAAGTATCACCAGCTGCTGCCTCCATTACCCTCTTGGATGTCTCCCTCGAGGCCTCACCCAGCTAACATTAAGGCTAGAAGCTCTCTTGACAAACGCTTTTTCTGCCGGACCAGGAGCTCTCTAAAGGCATCAGCTGTGATGCCAGTGTCACAGGCTGCCCGGCAGCACGGAGATCTTCAAGGAGAAAGCAGATCTGCGTTACCCAGCAATGCTCTGTCCCTTTGCCAGCCTGGAGCAGCCATGGAAGAAGGGAGAAGTCTCCAGGAGGTTTTTCTGCAGCCAGGCTAGCTCTACTTCTCAAGGAGGACTGGCACAGAATGTGTGAAGTTTGCGTTTTCTGTTAAAACCATGTGCTTCTCCCTTTAGTTGTATGGCAGAAACAAACAGCAGCTGGAACTGCTGGTAGCAGCAGTGTGTGCTGCAGCTTGTGCTGCTGTAGTTTTTGGATGCAAATATGCATAAAAATGTGTGATAGAACCTGATTTGAGTTTAACATGCTCTGCATTTGCAAGATGGCTCATTTACAGGGTAAGGTGGCATCACTGGACTCTGGATCAAGCTGTGATTCATTCAATACTTAAGAAAGAGAGTATTTTTTTGACGGTGACCAAATCTCTATCTTTACTAAGTTCTCTGTGGCATTTACATTGCTATTTTGTAAAACTGCAGAAATCTTAATCAGCTTTGGCCCTGTGAAATATTACTAATGTCAGCAAAATCATCATATTTTGCATACAAAAATACCTATTTTTTGATGTTTGGGAACTGAAAGAAAAGGCTGCTCCTTTCTATTGCTATTGCAAGAGAGCAGGCTGGTGCCCTTGAGCCTGCAACTGTTGGCTGAAGAAAGGCTTTTGAAACAGTACCCTCTGGCCGTGGATGGCCAGAATGGAGGTCCAGGAAGCTAGACAGGTCTTTACTACCTAATCTTTGATCTTTTATGCCAAATAGTTTTATACATTTTAGAACTATATATTAAAAAAAGAAAGAGATATGTTGTACTTTATATATATATAATGTGTCATACCTTGAACATAACCACATTATAATAATACACTCTCCAAACATCCATTCACTTTTATGACAGTTATCCACAAGGAAATTGCATGTAAATTTTTAAATCTTTGATCATAAGTACCTCACCTACTGACAATAATTAGTATTGCTTACAGGGCCTGAGCTGCAAATGTAAAACATTCAAAAGTCAAGTTATTTGGTTATAGTAGAAAACACATTTTGATTTTCTCAGGAGGCTGACTATGCTGTTTATGAGTTATTCACAAAAATATCCTGGGGCTGTATGCATCAAGCGCTGGGATTTTGTTAGCAGTAAAAGAGGGAGAGTGCAGCCTGTGTGGGAAAGTAATCCTCTTGCAATGTACATGCTTGGAAGCTACTTGGGTCAAAAGAAATTTTTTGTGCCATGGGCAGAAGAACCATCACCTGCTTTATCAGGAAAAGAAGGTGTTGTCTTCAGCCTCCTTTAGAGCCACAAATGCCTAAAGGTGAACAGATGCCCCCCAAAAAGTAAAGAGTCTTTTGAGGAGTGTGGCGATACCTGCCTGCAGAACTGACCATTAGTGAAGGGAAGGGTGTTGCTGCCCAGAGTCCCAGCCCGAGGTGTCCCTCAAGGTTTGCCACGTCTTCTCCCTTCTCTGGTCGTACTGCCCAGTGACCCTGAGTACAGCAGAAGGGATTCGTGAGCACGGGGAGGCAGAGAGCATGCGCTCCTATTGATACTTCCACTTTAAGGGTAGCGTCTCAGGCCAGCACTGACAAATTCTGGAGCTCTGGCTTCACAGATGGTGTTGGCAGTGCTGTGACAGCCTCTGTCACCAAGCAATAGCATCCTGTGAGGGAAGGATGGTATGAAATGCATCTCAGAGAACAGAAGGAACAACTTCAAACATAATCTTAGAGAATTAATGAAGGTGCTTGTCTTGGTTTTGGCTGGAATAGAGTTAATTTTCTTCTTAGTAGCTGGTACAGTGCTGTGGTTTGGATTTAGTGTGAGAATGATGTTCATAACACACTGATGTTTTAGTTGTTGCTAAGTAGCACTTATGCTAAGCCAAGGACTTTTCAGTTTCCCATGCTCTGCCAGCAAGCAGGTGTGCAAGAAGCTGGGAGGGAGCATGGCCGGGGCAGCTGACCCGAACTAGCCAAAGGGCTATTCCATACCATGGAACGTCATGCCCAGTATATAAACAGGGGGGAGTTGGCCGGGAGGGGCAGATCGCTGCTTGGGCATCGGTCAGCGAGTGGTGAGCAATTGCATTGTGCATCACTTGTCTTTTCTTGGGTTTTACTCCTCTCTTTTCTTTGTTATATTCCTTTTCATTACAATTATTATTTTATTTTTATTATTATTATTATTAGTTTAGTTTAGTTTAGTTATTAAACTGTTCTTATCTCAACCCATGAGTTTTACTTCTTTTTTTTCAATTCTCCTCCCCATCCCACTGGAGCGGGGAGGAGTAAGTGATTGGTTGTGTGGTGCTTAGTTGATGGCTGGGGTTAAAACACGATAGTGCTGTAAATTACTTTTGAAGGGGCAGATGATAAAACCCTCTGTATGTGAAAATAAGGGACAATATGAGTGAAAAGGGAAGGGGAAGGGGAAGGGGAAGAAGGAAGGGAAAGGGAAAGGGAAAGGGAAAGGGAAAGGGAAAGGGAAAGGGAAAGGGAAAGGGAAAGGGAAAGGGAAAGGAAAGGAAAGGGAAAGGGAAAAGGAAAGGGAAAGGGAAAGGGAAAGCCTAATGGCTGGATTAATATCTGGGCAGAAAAATGGGGAAGCCCTTGAGTTGCCATAGGGATAAGAATAATGGGACCCCTTCTAAATGTTTGAGAAATCAGTATGCTAATTCCAGAAATATAAGAAGCAAGCAGAAAAAAAGGAATAGTTAGGGTAAGAATCATCTCTGTATCACTAGTCAGAAGGAAACCATGAACAAGCCTCTTTCTTATGCTTTTAAATACGTGTTATATTTATTTGCTTGACAGAACTGGTAGGTGATGAAGGATTTAATATTACTAGATATCAGAAAAACAAGATTGAAGGACATGAAGCATTCTTGGAGTGGATTGGTTCATCGTTTTTTTCTTGCATGATTCAAGCTACAAAGGAGAGGTTATTTTAGATCTGACACCAACCAAAGTGATGGAATTGGCAGAGAATTTTAAAGTGGAGGATAGAATCCTTGGAAATTCTGATTTTATCTGAAGGACTTTTTCTGACAATATATTTGTTTGCTACCATAAATACTCTTGTCTCTTTTCCTCTATGCTTTAGCTTTCTAGCTCTTGATATCAACCAACAGCAGTGAGTTTTAAAAGAGATGATAGAAAAATTTAGTAAAAAGTTTTCCTTCAAGACTAAATATCTGCCAAACACGGAGTACAGTGGTTAATGGTTTTTGAATGTTCTGTGTGCACAGGAGTCATCAAAGCATTAAAGCAATTAACCAGAGTTCTTAGAACCCACCATAACTTGCACTGTTAAGGAGGCTAAATAACAATATATAGTCAGAGATTCACAATGTAGTGTGGGCTTTCATATAGTCTTGATAACACAGGCTTAATAACACTACTTCATGCACACTTAATAATATAGAAAATGACAGTCCAAACCTTTTTGTCTTGATAAGTATTTGCTGCAGCAGCTAGCATTTTTGTAAGTAAAGCTTTGTTCAAAGGCCTTTTTTTCCCTTTTCTGATAAATACTGTTTCCTGACAAAGAAAGGATTTGTCCTATATCTAGTCTTTTCTTCTTGTCAAGGAACAAGCTGCACTCCAAGCAAACACAGAAGAATACAAGATTTTAGGAGTCTGGAAGGCACAATGTTTATAAACCTGACTTGAATTAAGTTTTGACTTCTGAAGAATTTAAAATCTTGCTGGGAATAAAACTGCCTAACCTTTCCTTAATAATATGTGAAAGGCCAGAGCAAGGAAAGAGGATCTGGCCTACTCTGCTGGTGCTCATTTGAATCAACATATACTGGACTTCAGTAGGGAAATAACAGTTTAAATTATGTGAAGGTCTCTTGCCTTGGTGAACTGTTAGCCTTTTGTGACACACTTTGTCTTACTATAGAGATCAGGTGGTTTGGATTTTTTTTTTTTCTTCCTCCAAAACACTGATAGATGAAAATTCTCCTTAGTTAAACAGAACTACTTTCAATCAAAGCCAAAGGAAAGCTCTGCAGGGGTGCTTCCTATATAGAGAGAAAATTCTCTGGTGCTCTTATCAAACCCTGTTCTCAAACTTCTGGCATCAGATTCAGCTCTGGAACACCAGATCTTCTTTGTAGTTTGAAAGAGGGAACAAATCAAACCTCAAGAACTGGTCCTACCTTTAAAGCCAGTGTTCCTCCCACCAGAAACCTCTTTTCCTGTGGTCTGCAATCCCCACTGTAAGAAAATATTTATTTCTAATTAGCTTCACATCAGTTCTATATGTTCCATGGGTTTTTATTTCTCCTTATCTATGTAAGCATTATAAACTCATCTGTTTATTATAACTTTCCAGAAAATCCTTTCCCCTTTTTGCTCTGTATTCCTGCAGAAGGTCATGTCACTGCCTAAAGCCTCTGGATTTTAGAGCAGTAAAAATGTGGGTTGTGCAGATTCTAATCGTGATGGCCAAACACAACTTCTCAGCCTGTCTGCAGCTGCTGACACACAGATTCAAGACAAAAACCTCTATTGTCATTGGAAAACAAAAGAAAAGAGGAAGTTTCTATCTCTTAGAAAGTCTCCTTTGTTTACCCTGAACAACTGTCTCTTCATTTCTCATCATCAGCTCAGCAGCAACAGCAAAAGACAAAGGATAAAGGAGGTTGGTTGACTGATTTGCCTAACTGACATTTTAACAACAGTTGTAAACAAGAGCTCTGTATGTTAATAACGTCTTTGCAATGACAAGTCCTTGCTGAGGATGAAGAACTGTGTCACTTATGTTTAGTTTACATCAAATTAATGGCACGGTAGGTTTTCATTCTCCAGATGTGACCTCTGTGACGACAGTCTGTTCATCGCTCAAGGGAGTTTTGTACTCACAAGGACAGTATCGCTCTTGTCAGCAGACCACAGTTTGTTCTCACGTTAAAAAACTTAAGACTAAATTACTTCTTAAATTAATATTTTATTTTTGGTCTCTAACCAAAGATTTAACTGCAGTGGTTAATATGAACAAATTTGCTTCTCCTTTATCTAGCAGGACAAGTGTAAACTACTAACACATCCAGATAACAAGGCATTAACTTTGCTTCCACTGAGAAAATGTCTCTCAGCTTTGATAACGCAGAGGGAGTTAAAGTAGCAGATAAAGTAAATTTCATGCTGGAATACTGTAAAGTAGTGTCAGAGTAAATCAGTGTGAGGCTTGGAGCATTTTATACCAGGTTTGAACCTATGTTAGTATTAGAGAAAAGACGTACATAAGGGTCAGTGTAGACCTAAGTGTTTGCACAGCAGACCTTAGGCTGGCAGCTAAGGGAGCATAAATGAAATGGCCCTTCCATACCCAAAAGGTTGTTGAAAAATGTTGGCATTTCCACTCTCCTTCATTGTTTACAGTATAGCAACGTATTTATGAGATTTTAGAATTACATCTCAAAATTGCAGACCAGATTAAGTCACACAAGTGGTTGTAGTGCATGTATAATTATGGAGATCAATATCTGTGAAGCTGGTTTTGATAATACAAAGAGCTCTTTCAAGATAGTTCTTAAGAGGATTTTTTTTTTGCTTTTCATTCGTAACTGCAAAGCCTTCTCCAGCATGTACAGCTAACAGGTCATTTAAATTGTCCTTTCACATAACAGAAAACTCCCCCTTTAATCAGCCTGAATTACACAATTCTCATCTGTATTAAGGAGTTTCATTTAGTCTCTCCTGTAAATAAGTGATTTCTATGTAACAGTGTTGGCAGAGGACAAACTGCAACTGGAAAGAGTGGAACTTATTAAGAGTTACAATTATTCATCCCCCACTTTAAGCAACTCATACTATCAAGCCTGAAGCTAATATGACTCCTTGCTAAATATTTCTGATTGATTACATATCACTGTGCCAAGAGGGAATCAGGACTTAAAGCTAGTATTTATGCATATATCATTATGTATGACCATTGCATATTCAAAATGCAAACCAACTATAACTCATTACCTGTATAGTATACAGAAGACACTGCAATAACACAAATATACTTCTCTCAGCAGGCTCACAGGTAGGTTGACCAATATTGTGCTTGCAAATAGTCTGTTCTAACATCTGTTGTGGCATTTAACCTGGAAAAGTCACACATAGCTACTGTAGGACCCTGAAAGTCTCTTCAGATACAAACCTGTCTCCACCATCCAAACCTAGGGGACACAAAAGACTACAGCAAAGCTCCAATAACCTGTGGGGGGACGCAGAGCTGTTGTGTCCTCTTTGTCATTAGCTGTATGGTTTTGTAAATAACAAAGGAAAATTTTCTCTTTGTTTTACACGAGTCAGATTTCCATGCTCATATTTACCGCTCGCTCTGCTCTCACGCAGAGGGCTGCTGGGTTTATCACTGTATCTCCACAACACAGCGGAGGTCTTGTCAGATGGCTCTCATTGCTTCCAAGACCGCAGGGACCGGCTACCGCCTTTCCTCCTTCCCCTTTCTCTGCCAGGATCAGTGCTTTTCCTGCCACTTTCTGCACCTCTGTCTGAGACAACTGGAAGAGATAACAGACTGTGAACGCAGCTTCTGACAGCACGTTGATAACACTCAACTCTCTATTTTATTCTCCACTGATGCAATCATTGCTGCCACTAAGCTGTCAGGCTGCCTACACAAAATTACCTCCTGCTTGGAAAGCATCTGGTGTGAGCAGTAGAAAATGATGCTGGTTGTAAGTGGGAACATTTCAAAGAGCTGGCCAACACATTTTGTGGAAGGCATGCAACTTGCCCTTTGTTGGTAGCATAAAGTGTGAAGATCCCATTCGAAGACCCTCACTGTGAAAGGACAGCCTGGTCATGTCCATTATGAAGAATACTTTTCAACATTAGCTTTTGGGCTGGCGTTATCCCTCACTCTGGAGAAGCAGGTAGCTGTTAGAATTCATGTATCCACCATTTCTGGCTGGATTACCATGTCTTACCCCCATCAATTGTGAAGACAATAATACATAGAGACTCAGTCTGCAATAAAAGGTGATTTTGTTCCTAGCTTTTTCCTTGGACTAGCATGCTACATGCACATCTGGACCATGCTCAAGTCTCTGTGTTGGCTGCTAGTCAACTTCTGCTGGGAATGTAAGGCTTTGATTCTATTTTCCAAAGCAAGAAATCGAGCAAATCCAGCTACACCAGAAACTGAATTTTGAGTCTATAAATTACAATTTTTATTTTCCTCAATTCAAGCCATGCAGAACACAAACTTCACAATGAAATTTATGTGAGCTGGAGGCACAGTGTCCTCAAAGACCATCCATGAGTAGAACAATATTCCAGAGGATTGGACTGGCAAAACCAGAGTTTAGCGATCCTTAGGAAGCATTGCACAATCTTCATACCTGTGGTGGCACGCACATTTTCACTCTCTCCTGTATTCCTGAAACCCTTACTCATCTCAGACTGAGTTTGGACAGAAAGGGAATGGTTCAGACAGTTTATGAGATGTGGGGTGCAGGAGGTGGGAAGACTTTGCTGAGTTCACGAAGGCAGTTTTGTTTTCATTTATGGTGACAAGTGGTAGTACATAATCTTCTATTTAGAGTGAAAAAGGGAGGTGCTGAAGGGCAAAAATTCTGTTTTAAGGACATCTCTCTCCATTTAAACAGCAAGGCTGGATGAAGGGAGAAAGGGAAGTATAATCCATCTTTCATGGACGGTGTTGAATTTTTAACAAATTATTTTCACTGTACTTCGACAACGGTGATTTAGGGCATCTAATCAGGCTCCCAGAGTATCCTCACATCTGTTTTGCCATATTTTCTCTCTCTTTTTAGTGTAAATTTTCTCATGACACAGTCTCTGGATGTGGAATTATAGAATAATTCAGGTTGGAAGGACCATGGAGGCCTTTAAATCCATGCTTGCTGGGTTTTGGCACTTTTTTAATAAAAAGAAAACAAAGATTTTCATCAAAAACTATTTTTTCAGTTAAAATCATGCTTAATAGAAAAGCATTTGAACAGAGTTACATGCAACTTGCTGGGCCTCGTCCTAAACACTCCCTCTTAAGATAAAACACTGATGCTTTTGAGCCATCCAGACCAATACACGTCTATAAAAGACATACCGATAGCAACAGCATTCCTGGTCTCATTTGAAGAACTATGATGTAAATGAGAGCATTTCCAAGGACTGCAGTGGGCTTTGTCAAGGGCCTGACTAAGCTATGAAGTTTCCCCATAAATTCTACCTATACATTATAGCAGTAAATTCTTTTCTTGGGTGTACTTTATAGTTGATAACTATAAAATCACTGGCATTAACTATCATCCATTTTTAAAGTTGTTTTGTGCATTTTTTCACTGGCTGAAGAAATTCTTCAAGTGGCCATATATTTTTCCATTGTCTCAATGTGTTCAGATATTGCATTGTTAATGCAATGATTAATTTGTTAATGCTAGCATAGTACTCATTACATAGTACTGTGCATCTTCATGAAAAAAGTTCATGCTGGGAAGAAAGGTGCTTATTTACATGGCACATGAGAGAATATTCATAGTGGTAGTATTCTTTGTCTGACACAATTTCATTGTGAATAAGTGAAATATTTCAGAGGCACTGAAGAACATAACAGTTGGCGAATGTAATAATAAACTGCTGGTAACCCCTGCTAATATTATGGTTATTGGACATCAGAAGAGAAGAGTACTTGAAAAAAAAAATAATAATTTCTTGGCTTGTAGTAAGAGAATAAGGGTTTGAGATATAAATGTGACTCTAATTTACTACACCTTGACACATCCTAAAATTGTTGTTATCATGCTGCAAACAGTTTTCACACCTCAGGCTGAAAATACAATGCATTACACATTGTTTCTGGTTTCTAACTATATCTGTTCCCATTTTGCATGGTTAAAAGGTTATGAAACAAATCCCACTTTATACCATAAATTCTCAAATATGCATTTGCCACCAGAACAGGTCAGGAGAGAGTCATCGTGCTCAGAACCAGTTGTCTGGTCTGACTCACCCCCATACCTGTGGAGGCTTCACTGATATTTCTGGAGTGCTGCAGGGGATGGAGAGATCAGCCCACATGGACCATTTGCTGCATGAAGCCTTGCTGTTAATAATAGTTTTGTTCAAGACAGATGTCTGGTGTGTCTTACATACCCTTACCTACCACACACATTCTATGAACAGATGCATTCACAAAATCTGGATAGCACTGAATTTTGAAACAGCTTCAGCCTCAGTCTTTCCTTGCCTTTCTTCACCTCCTTCTCTTCTCCTTCCCCTTCTCCTTCCCCTTCCTCCTCTTTCTCTTCTCCTTCCCCTTCCCCCTCCCATCATTACTTCACACTTCATCATCACACCAAAGTGTCAGTGGCTGAGTTGAGCTACGAGCTCTAGCTTTCTTCCTAGACATTTTAGTTGCTGGATGCACAAAGTTTTTGTCAGGTTCTTTTTGTAATCATCTAAACTACACCTTAATAGAGATCATATAACCAACTTTCAGATGTTAACTGTTCCCACCTTCTGACCTGTACGATCCCACCTTACACCTTGGTCTTTCACAGCTGCTGCAGGATTTACTGCCTTATCACCACTCTGGCTTCCATGGGGCCCAGCTGTGTCCTGAGAGGGGAAAAAAGGTTGTGCTGGTGAGGGATGTGCTTTCATGCAAACTGTGGAACTGGAGGTAGATAAGGCTCAATTTCTAAGGGACAAAGTCTCTTACATTTTAAAGCAGTTTAATAGCATAAATCCAGTTCTGAAATCGCTTATGATGGGGTTCTTCTCAGCTATGCTGAGCAGACTGATAACAGATGCCTTTTTTGAAGACATCGCCTGAGCCCTGTAGAGTCAATGGAGAAGACCAGTCACTTTTGGGGAATGATTGATACCATCCAATGTTAGAAGGAGGTATCTGCCACCCTACAGACACTCTACACGAATAAATTTTTATTGAAAGACAAGAAGAAGTCATTCCCATATTAAGACTCACTTGACCAACTGCTTTGCCTTCTTTGTAATGCAGCTCTTACTCCTCACAAAAGTGGCATGCAGTTTATTAGGACTTTGCTTCAGCCAGTAAAGGCTGGAGCACCTGCAGATCTTGGACAATATTTGCTTATATTCAGTCAGCAGCAAGTAGGTGTCTGTCCTTATAAATGAGCGTCCTCATGGGAATCATACCCAAAAATCTGTATCTGGCCAGGCTTCTGCTACTTGGAAATCGCTTTCCTCATCTCAGCACTGGCCAAACCAGGAACCCTGCTTGGACTGCCAATGTGTGAATGGGATCTGACTTCTTCGCCTATGCTGCTTTCCCTGATCTGTCATGTAAAATGGGCACAACTTGAACATTGCTTGTTGGATTATAAAGCAAACAAAAATGAAGCAACATACAAGCTCGGGAATGGTAGAAGTAAGTCAGACTAAAACTGGTCAAATCTCACCTTAAAAGCAAAACAGATTCCCTTTCTCAGTCCCCACTCCTACGCAGCCTCTCTCTGATTTTCTACATTATCTGCTGTATCTAGGTTTTCCTACATTTGCAGGCTTACACTGTCAGCTGTCACCCGGACCTGCAGCCTTTAAGGTTTCATTGCTGAAACTGATACTTCATTGCTGATGAGGTACAATTTTTCAGCTCCCTTATTTAAGAACCTAAATAAGGATCAGTTTTTCTAAATGGTCCTGTATCTGTGGATCTTGTAACTAGAGGTTCAAAAAGACACTCCATGCATTATGTATGCTGAGGTGTGAAAATCAAATTCTCTGTAGATCTGTAGCAACATACTTTGTACTGAAGTCATTGGCATTTTTTTCTTGAATACGGGTTATAGACAAATGTCAGTCTTTGCAAATACGTTTAAAAATGCCTAAGAAGATTGAGTCCCTTTTGCTTGTGACAGACTCATAACTCACA
Organism: Gymnogyps californianus; assembly: GCF_018139145.2. Classification (NCBI taxonomy): domain Eukaryota; kingdom Metazoa; phylum Chordata; class Aves; order Accipitriformes; family Cathartidae; genus Gymnogyps; species Gymnogyps californianus. Next base: position 7,861,693 of record NC_059500.1, on the reverse strand, counting down.
CAGCCATGCAAGGAAAATCTGATCCCCTGTATATTCATAGATAGTCATGCTCATGTCGCTCAGAAACCACACCTGAAAAAAGATCAATATTTGCTCCAACACAAGTATGAACAAATCAAGCAAAAATTGCTTTTCAGGGAAAGTGAAAATAGAGGGTTTGTTTTGTATCAACCAAACAAAATACCCAGACAATTGGGGAGTAGATAATTATGTTCATCACTTGTATCTTATTTTTTATGTGTCACAATGGCAAACCTAAAGCCTTTTCCCAGAAACTGTCTGTCATTCTTCAGAACTGGTTCATCTACAGCTATAAGCATATCACAGAGTTGAATTCAGATAACATACAGTACCTCTTCACTGCTAGTATCTACTGCCAGCTGAACCTGGAGATTTTGCCAGTCTTCAGCTTTTTAATTTAGTTGCTGAAATAGGTTTCTATGTGATTTCTTTCATCTTCTTGAGTAGAAAAGTAGTATAATGTAGTTCACACACTAGTTTAATCTACTTTATTACTATGTAAAGCAACATACAAGGGAAATTTAGCTTTATAGAATCCAGAACTGTATTAGCCTCTGGCCTGATACTGGTAAAATAGCTTAAGGGTCTGTATTTCTCCTGCGAAGACAACTTAAGGACTTCTTCTCCGACAATGAATGCGGGTGACCTCTCATAAAGTTTTTCCACTGGCTGAGCACTGTAAAGTTTTCCCTTCACCTCCACCTCTATTCTCCTCTCTGCTTTGCTTTATATTCTTCTTAAAGTGTATAAACTTTTACTGGAATTTAATTTTTATAAAGCTGAAAACTTGGTAGAGTGAGCACTGCCCATGGCACTGCATGAGTTGTCGGATAGACACCTCTTTTGGCACTTCTCAGGCCTAACACAGCAGCCAGTCATTTGTATCTCACTCCTCTGCAGTAGTGTTACTGGTATAAAGTTTTTTGTTCCTGCAGTGGACAGGATATCCATTCACGACTCAGCTTGATTGAATTAGATACTGCACAAACAAGAACAAAACATGTTCTTTTCCCCAGAATGTATTAAAAAGATCTGAAATGAGGGGTAGATTAGGGTTGAGAAAGAAGTACACAGAAGGGGAATTATTTTTCCCAAGATCTTCTGGTGCTTGTCAGGAATGCATCGTGTGACCTCCCTATTCCTTTGTTCCTGGCAAGGGGACTCTCCCCATGTGATGAATAATCTGCCAGATTATTTGCTTTATGTGTTATTCTATATATGGTGGGTCGACCATGGCTGGCCACCAGCTACCCACCAAGGTGCTCTATCACTCCCTCTCCTCAACAGGACAGGGGGAGAAAATACGGTGAAAAGCTCATGGGTCGAGATAGGGGCAGGGGGATCACTCACCAATTACCGTCACAGGCAAAACAGACTCAACTCGGGGAAATTAATTTGATTTATTACTAATCAAATCAGAGTAGGATAATGAGAAATAAAAACAATCTTAAAACACTTCCCCCCACCTTCTTCCCAGGCTCAGCTTCACTCCCGATTTCCCTACCTTCACCCCCAAGCAGCGCAGGGGGGCGGGGAATGGGGGTTGCAGTCGGTTCATCACACTTTGTCTCTGCCGCTCCTTCCTCCTCATGCTTTTCCCCTGCTCCAGCATGGGGTCCCACCCATGGGAGACAGTTCTCCATGAACTTCAACATGGGTCCTTCCCATGGGCTGCAGTCTTCAGGAACAGACTGCTCCAGTGTGGGTTCCCCACAGGGCCACAGCCTCCTTCGGGCATCCCCCTGCTCCGGCGTGGGGTCCTCCACGGGCTGCAGGTGGAGATCTGCTCCACCGTGGACCTCCATGCGTTGCAGGGGAAGAATCTGCCTCATCATGGTCTTCACCACAGGCTTCAGGGGAGTCTCTGCTCAGGCGCCTGGAGCACCTCCTCCCGCTCCTTCTTCACTGACCTTGGTGTCTGCAGGGCTGTTTCTCTCACATATTCTCACTCCTCTCTCCCAGTTGCTGCACAGCGTTTTTTTTACCCTTCCTTAAATACCTTATCACAGAGGCGCAACCAGCGTCGCTGATGGGCTCAGCTTTGGTCAATGGTGGCTCTGTCTCGGAGCCTGCTGGCACTGGCTCTGTCCGACGGGGGGGAAGCTCCTGGTGTCTTCTCACAGAAGCCACCCCTGCAGCCCCACTGCTGCCAAAACCTTGCCACATAAAGCCAATACACTCACTGTAATAGAAACACCACAGGGTCCTCACACAATCACAGATGTCTGATTCTGTACATGTGTATGTTGGTGTGAGTGAAAAAAGAGGGAGAGGAAAAACCAATAAAACTTCTGTGAAGTGCCTTCAGCATCACTGATAGACGTTGCCATGAGTGGATTTTCTGCCGTACCATTTCTCATGGAAAGGCAAGGATGAGATGCAAGGCTGCCATAGCAACTGCATGACTCACCCTGCTGAGGCAGCCTTGCAGACCTTAACTGGTGGAGACGACGTACAACACTTCGGGAGTGGGAATTTTTGCCTCTCTCTTTTCTTCTTTCTTAGTACATAAGCTGTCAAGCATGATCACGTTGTTACACAAGGACTGAGCTGAGAGTTTCAGTGAAAGGCACAAACACGAGTCTCTGAAGGAGCTCCCAAACTTGGATTCGTGCTTGGGAGAGGGCGGGGGAGGGTGTTTTTACTTGCATTTACTCTAGAAAAGGGAAGACTGAGGAAGTGAATGCCTAGCAGTAGGTTTTTTCTTACACAAGGGGTGTCCTGTGCTGATAAATATCCCTGCATATCATTTTGCAACAGTTGCAAATAAAAGCTGAGGCTGTTTTTCAGAACAGTCTTTTTTACAAGGAGGCATAATGTTTTGTGAGTGAGAAGACATTCCTCTGGAATAATATTTATAATGTTACTCGTAATTTATTTCTTCCAGCTGAAAGCAGTTCCAGATTCCCTTTTTCGTTTCCCACCCTGAACAAATTGTCCAGTTCTATTTCTGTAGACAAAGCTAACAGTAGCAATCTGTGATTGAGGAAAGGTCTTGGGCAATTTTTCTTTTGCTGGGAAAAAAAGTGGTTCTTACAGAAGTAGTCAGAAAAGTGACCAAATTAATGTCATTTATGAAGGACATAATGAAATGCCTTTTGTCTAAGAATACAACCTCTTCACAGAAAAGGGAACAGAAACTTATTTCTCATAAGTAGCAAAGTAAGTTCCTTGACATTAATTCACCCCAGACAGCAGTTAAGACCTGAAACAAATCATGTGGAGAAGAGCATTTCCTTTCTTGGCTTGTCTGCCACCACCAGCCTATTGCAGCATCCTCTTCCCCAGTGGATTTCTGTTGTGATATAGTTTTGATTTTTGTTTTGAGCTTTTAGTTTATTAGGTGCTTTCAGGACCGAGAGTATTCTCCCTCCTCTCCCCCCAAACCCTGGAGTTTGGCTGGCTGCATTCACGGACCTGACATTTGTGCATGGGGACCAAAATCCTACGTCCTGCAAACACCAGGACAAGGACTGTTCCTTCTCAGAGATCCACCTCTGTCTCTGTTGTTTGTAACTCAAAACAATCTCATCTTGGACTGTAACAACGGAGATGGTGTATTGCTGTTATTTTTGAGGAGAAGTGCTATGAAGATGAACAAACACTGCAACAAGACACTGAAGTGGGTTTAGTAGAACAGGGGAACTAGAAAATCTTAAACTTTACTTTGCCCTGTAGTACAGATGAGCCCTGTCAAACACGGTGTATTTAAGAAACTTCTTACTGTTAGACATAATGCAGTCAACAAACACTGTACTCCACCTCATAATGAAATGAATTCTATCGTAGCTTTGTCAACGGCAGAGAAATTTGCTAAGATTATTTGCCTATGGAGTGACCTTAAACGTCATTATGTCTGTATGTATAGTACCAACACAACATGTTCAGCTGCAAACACAATATTGGCAAAAGGCAGGTATGGTTAATGAGTTACTGGAGTTATACATGTATTGAGATAGGGAGTCGTCTCAGGATTTTAATGCTTCCCATCCTTTCAAATGACTTGTTTTCCTGTGTGCACAAGAGAAGTATCATCTCTGCCAACTGGAGCAGACTGTTCTACCTGCAAAACTACAAAAGCATAGATAAAATAATTAAATAAAAATTACAGCTGGAAAAAAATCTGCTTCAAAAGGTGAACATACAAGCAGATAGCTGTGCTTTTTGGAGCCTTATAGCAACTACAAAATAGAGTTTAAGTGTTAGATTCCTTGCTTGTTGAAGTCAGGAGGGACACATTTTTCATTTCAGTGGATTTTAGATCAGTCTCTAAACCATGAAAATTCTGCTGCCCCAAGCATTCTCTTTCCAACAGACAAACAAGTGCAAATTCATGACCACCACAGAAGCAGGCAAGCACAATTTGTGCAATGGCTAAATGGACAAGCAGATCAAGTTCTTGAAGACCATGACCACAGCATCAGACACTGTTGCAGATAAGCCTATCAGTCTGGAAAAGTCTTACTTCAAAATAATCTCTTTTCCTCTTCAGTCTTCATCTCACCTGTCCCAACAAGGTGCATTTCTGTGAAGTATTTGTACCAGTACTGCAAGTAAGAGCAGCTCTCTCACCTGGTCCTGGTGCTAGGCTGGCTGGTTTCTGTTTGATGCATCTGGTCAATAACAATAATAGCAGCAGAACCAGTGTTAGTAGTAATAGAAATAATAATAATAAAAAATGATTCTTTAGTTGCATCTTATTTCTGTCTGCTGTCAAATATGCATAAATATCATGGCAGAAATCAGCTTCAGTGGTAGGAAAACACAAAAGGGACACTGCAATGTTGAACACAGTAATTACAAGTCAACCTCTCTGAGAAAGAGATCACTGTCATGTGAGCTGGGCAGTTCTCCCAAATGCCTAGCAATGTACCATAACAAACAATAACAACACTGGGTCTTTCTCATACCCACAGAAAAGTTTATTTAGCCAGTTTATGCCCGATACAATTTAATCTTTTAAAAAAATACAAGAGAAAAGGGATCTGACAGGATGGTAAACTTCATAAAAAATTCAGGTCTCTCATCATGTGTATTTGTAATGCTCCAAGCACAATGAGACTGTGGTTTGTGTTAGTCATAGTAGCCATTGCAATGGTAATTACCTTGACACGTTTTAAAGATTATGGTAGGATACAAGCTGTTATAGCCTTGCTATTTTGGCTGTCTGCCACAAAATGTAGCATCCTGCTTAATAATTTGTTAAATTACACAGACTCTTATTTCTCTGATTCATTTCAATAGCAATTCAGCTGCTCCTGGGGGTAGTGGTAGGAGCCTATCTGCTGTTTACTTAGGTAGAAAGGGACAGAATACAGTTTGCTCTCTTCATGTCCTCTGCCTTAAATGTCAAAACCATTTGTAAAAAAGTTTTACCATTGGTTAAAAAAAAAAACTTATCCAGTATGACCTACTGGAAGTATTGAAATCTTCCAAACTGTGTTCAAAATTATTATTTATTTGTATGACAGCAGCAGTTCTGAGCTCTAGAAATTGGCCTAGACCCATTGCAAAAACACTGAATGAAAAGGTAGTCTGACTTCAAGTGTGTCCATGACTTTCATTGTACTCAGTCATCCCATGAGACATTAAAGATTGTTCATTCAAGAGCAATAACATATGGTCTTTCATTATTCCATGGCTGTGTTTCCAGCCTATGAATTTTGATAAAGTGCCTGTCTTTATCTTGTGCCTTTGTTTCTGTCCTGTGAAGCTGAGGTGTCCTACCCCAGGAAATGGGATGCTCTTCTCCATCGGGAGGAGATGGTGCGAATCCTCTCAGCCTCCCCACACATATATTCTGTCCTTTTGGAGAAGCAGATTGAATGTTCATGCTCAGATCAGAGTCCTCTGTGATAAATAACTGTTTTTAACACTTAAGGCAAAAAATTCTAACATCTCATTTTCGTCTTCCCCCTCTTCAACACTACATCCTTCTTCTGATTGACATTTTTACAGTAGCAGAAAATTATGCTCTTTTGGGAGGCCATGGTTGTGGAGGGAGAAGTGATCTCTTAGAGTAGCTATGGGTAATATTTCAAAGGGCTCTGAATATTGCTAACAAAACCTTGACCTGGCCTCTGTGTCCTATGTAGAAGTGGCAGAGAGAGAGAGCAGATGACTGGGTTGATGTATGTATCATGACTTGTGTTGCTGGGCAGAGAGGCTGCTGTGCTCTGAACCAGATGAGGAGTTTCAAGCTGCCAGGCTTCATTCCTCGATGCAAGGAGCCGCTAGAATCAAGTCTGGAGCTGAAATAAATACCCTGCAATCCATCAGGATTAAAAGGGTTATATAAAGGTGATATGCCATAAACCATTACCCGTTCACGTGATACGCACAGGTCTAAACATTCATCTTACTGGTGTTGCAAAAATGGCTCTAAAGCTAAAAATAGTAGCAAAACCGTCCTGTGTTACCTTTGCCCTCTGTCATTCGCCCTCTTTACCAGGGCAAGCTACTTGTTCTCCTGGGCTACTGAGATAAGAGGCCTCATTTTCTTTTGGAGTTTTATGTCTCAGGACATCCTTTCTTCTATCTGGCCAGGTTTTTGCTTTTTGCAAAGAAAAGGGTGGTTATAAGCACAATTAAATCCATAAGACTTTCTAATGTTTCATGAGTCTGGAAGATAATTGAGACTCCATTTTGAGTTACAGCTATTTCAGGCGTCCACATCTTCTGGGTGTGCTCCTTGTTCAGTCACACCCTCACATTGGGGAAATTCTTAGCTGCCCTGTTGGGATGGTTTTATTTGTCCTTTTTCACTACCAGAACAAGTGCCATTGCAAAAGATGATTGATCTGAGATACATTATGATTAAAGCTGTCAGGAAAGTGTAATTTTTCTTCTAAAAAAAAAAAAAAAAGAAGTAATTTTAAAACCAGCAACAGCAAAAAAGCAGTAACAAACGGTAACAACAAAAACACAGAAAAGATCTAAATATGTTTTTTCTTTTTATTTTTCTTTTTTTTTTTTGTCCTCAGCAAGTAAGAGGAATATTGGATCTTTAGTGAAAAAGCAAAAGCAAAGACATATGATGGAAATTAGTAGCTTGATAAAACAAAAATTTTCTCTTAAAAATCATCACTTTTCTGCCTATTGACTTGTATATCCAAGAACTCTCGGGAAAGGCAGTAGTACACATGCACCTGTGGGATACCTCCAACAACCATTTCCTGTACCTCAGTTCTTTCCTCTAATAAATAGGTACAAGTTTTGATAGAGTTTAACTACTTTTGCAGGGTAACCCTTTGAACTAAAGATCTTTTGGATATTTTTTATTATAAATGAGAAATTGCTTTATTTCATTCACATGAACAATGTCTTGAGGGTGAGTGAATTTCACTGTGGATGCCAGACTCCTCATGTCCTCAGAGGAGTCAGGAAGCTATTCCATACTTCAGCACTTTTTTGCTCGCATACAGCTTACCTTCCTATTTTCTCTTTCCATGCAGAAACCAAAAAGGTGCGACCTCACCCCTAAGAATATTCAGAGAAAATATTTTCCCGTAAGCTGTGGCAGGAGCAGGTGAAAGAATGATTTGCTTGCAAATAACATTTTCAGAGTAACCTCCTTTCATCGCGTGGTTTGGGGTTTTTTGTGTGTTAAGCTTCTTTTCTTATTCCATGTTGTTGTTTAGGTGGAAGTATATAATAAAACCCAATTTTTTAACCACACAGTGTGCTTAGCTGGGCTATCTTTCCTAAAATGAAGGGAAAAATAGGAACATTTATCAATACCTTGCATAATAATGGATTCTTGGCAAACATAAGCAATGAATGATAGCTTTAGGCAAACTTTTCAATTTTCTTTATGCCTAAGGTTTCCTCTCTCCTCCCTCCCTTTTTTTTTTTTTTTTCATTTTAGCAGGACAACAACTTTTGGATTCCTATGCTGAGTCTGCTCCAGAGAAACATGAAAGATGAACCTTTCCCCTTTGTGTTGCCCAGCCTTATCTGCTAAATGAAGGCTGTTTCTTTATGTGCCAATAACATCTACATTTGGATTTATGCTTCTGGCCATGCGCAGCCCTTGTCTCCACAGTAATGTTTATTTCTGTGCCTGAATGCCAAATGCTTACGACCAGGTCTGTTAACCACAGCAGCTTACAATAGAATGCAGAACAGGTGGCGTGAAAAACCAGCATGCCTTTTGCACCAAACCCACTCTTCATGCGCTAGTGACCTTATAACGTGATTGACCTGTTGCTGGTCTTCCTGGACTGGTGGTGGGAGTCTGGCAAAATGTATGTTAACCAGTTCAGAAGCAGTCAATTCTCTTTACCTCCATTTTCTCTTAACTATGCCACTGATTCATAAAGTTGCACAAGAACAGAAAAGTTTACATAAGACCTGATCCAAAGTCTGCTGAAGCTGCTGAAGTACGTTCATTCATTTAACTGGAATTGGGTCAGATCTTCAACATACTCCAGTGTCCTAATGTAGGTGGGGAAGATAGAAAGATCTAGACCCATCTTGCCAGACTCTGTCCCTGTTGACTGCACTGTGAGAAGCAGGAATTAAGCACATCCCTCAATAAGGATTAATTCATGAAACTCCCCTTAGTCCACTTTAACCCTTATACGACATAGTTTACCCCACTCATTTTAAAATAGCACATTAAAGTTCTTACTGTAGAAAGGGGGCAGGTCATCTAATGTGAAAACTGATGCAAAGGCATTACCAGAAGGGCTCAATACTTTTCATGAAACTTTCTTCTGAATGTTTAATGTGTAGACAAATGCATATAACAGGACAAAGATTATTTAGTTCCCAGTATTCCTTAAGTACAAAATTTAAGAGTCATAAGAGATGCATGTTTTACCTTTCCCACTTCAGTGCGAAGGCCACCTCTAAGTATCCACCAGTGATGTACATTACTGTGTTATTTTCCTGGCATCATATGAAGTGTACTCTTTTACAAGTAAAAATAATTGGTTACTTTTTGTTGTGTTTTTTGTCAGCTCCCAAAACTCTCTCTTAAGAGTCACCCAAGATTTGTCTGCCTCCTGCTGCTAGCAACACAAGTTTTGTAGGGCAAATGGTGATCGCATTGGCAGCTGGAGTACCCTTTGCCTTTACTGGCCTTGTGAAGGTATCAGTGATAAGAAATGAGGAGAAAAATTATCTTCGCAATGTGGGAGAAGACATTGGAGTTTATATGTACTTTCAGCTGTGTGCAACTTTGCAAGAGTAATGTAAGTAAAAAGCAGCAATAAATCATTGTTGTTCATGGCATTCGTGCCATTTATTGAACTTGGTACACTCACAGGATCTCCTGGAGGATGCTGAGAAAGGCACATTTTTCTGCAGCAGGTTTTTCAAGCGGAACTATGTGTGAGCTCCATAAAAAGTGGAGTGTGGGTGGCAAACCCACCTCTGTGTGGCAAACTGATATAGGAACACACCTGTGAGACCAAACTTTACTTCCATGAGGTATGGATGTATTGTGTCTTCTAATGGGCTGTCCTGGTTTCAGCTGGGATAGAGTTAATTTTCTTGCTAGTAGCTCGTACAGTGCTGTGTTTTGGATTTAGTTAGAGAATACTGTTGATAACACACTGATGTTTTCGTTGTTGCTAAGTAGTGTTTATACTAAGTCAAGGAGTTTTCAGCTTCTCGTGCCCAGCCAGCAAGAAGGCTGGAGGGGCACAAGAAGTTGGGAGGGGACACAGCCAGGACAGCTGACCCAAACTGGCCAAAGGGATATTCCATAACATATGACATCATGCCCAGTATATAAACTAGGGGGAGCTGGCCAGGAGGGGCAGATTGCTGCTCAGGACTGACTGGGCATCACTGCGAGTGGTGAGCAATTGCATTGTGCATCACTTGTTTTGTATAGTCTAATTCTTTTAGTATTATTATTGTTATTTTATTATTATTATTATCATTATAATTATTTTCCTTCCTTTCTGTCCTATTAAACTGTCTTTATCTCAACCCACAAGTTTTGGGTTTTTTTTTCGATTCTCTCCCCCATCCCACTGGGTGGGGGAGTGAGCGAGCAGCTGAGTGGTGCTTAGTTGCTGGCTGGGGTTAAACCACGACAGACCTTTTTGGTGCCCAACAAGGGGCCCGACAGGTTGAGATAACAACAAATTTGACTGGAATGCATTAAAACAAATTTGTTATAAACATTCATTATATTAATTCAATAGTCGCTGGTCACAATGTTAATGTATTTGCTCTCAAAGTTGGTGCATTTGTTCTAACAGGTGCACTATGTAATACCTTACTTGCAGTATATGCTCCCTGTTGTGCTGTTCATCACCCGTGGGAGCTGGGCTGAAGTTATCATGTTGTTGTACTTTGTAACACTGGCTTATGATAAGATAGAATTTCTGGTCGTGAAACTAATCTGGTATTTCTGCTCAGCATTGCTGTCATCTCTGTACTTCGGGAGCCATCTATCAGAAACTATTAATAATTACACCTTGTACCTTTTCTCCTCGGAGAGCCAATCCATGGGGGAGACACATCTCTTCACCTTCCCCCTCTCCTCTAGGCAAATTAGGATAGCTCTTGAGAATTTTGAATAACCTTGGGATGTTCAAACCAGCATGTTCCTATTGCTATGTCTCCTGAATGTGTTCCAGGTCTTGTTTAAGGTTAAACAACTATTTAAGAATACCACCCAGAGATGTGCCCCAAGGCTGGATAGTCATGGGTGGCATGGCATGTGGGAGAATATGGGCAGGTATCGAGAGAACTTCTCACGTCCAATGGTTTGGAACTTCACTCCCAAACAGCTACAGGACCCTGATAAAGTGATAGAATATTTGAAAGGAAAATGCTGTGCCTATTCCAAAGAGACACAACTTCCCACACTGTGCTGGGCCCTGGCCAGTATCTACCAAACACTGCTCGATATTATGCAGCAGGGAAAACAGACCGACAGACACAGCGGCTGCTCCAACCCCGGCGACACGCACTGCGGCTATTCCAACCCCTGCGACAGGCACTGCAGCTGAACCAGAGAACCAACCTGTGCCGGTATCAGTCGCCCCTATACAGAAGAAGAAATATACAAAAAAATCAGTTCGCTTAGTAACGGATGAAGATGAACCAGGGTCATCTCGAGAATAGGAGGAAGAGGCAGAACCAGAGGTAATCACCCGATCCCTATCCCTGAGTGAGCTGCGGGATATGCGAAAAGATTTCAGCCGTCGTCCAAGTGAGCACATTATCACCTGGCTGCTCCGATGCTGGCACAATGGGGCTAGCAGCCTGGAAGTAGAGGGTAGGGAAGCCAAGCAGCTGGGATCACTTGCTAGGGAAGGTGGCATTGACAAGGCAATTGGAAAAGGGACACAAACCCTCAGCCTCTGGAGGCGACTCCTGTCAAGTGTGAAGGAAAGGTACCCCTTCAAGGAAGATGTTATATGTCAACCAGGCAAGTGGACCACCATGGAAAGAGGTATTCAGTACCTGAGGGAATTAGCCGTGCTCGAGATGATTTATTATGACCCAGACAATGTACAATTACCCAGAGATCCAGACAAAGTCCAATGCACATGACACATGTGGCGGAAGTTTGTACGGAGTGCACCATCATCGTACGCCAACCAATTGGCAGTACTAACCTGGAAAGACGAAGAGGCACCGATGGTGGATGAAATGACTTGCTGGCTCCAGCAATATGAAGAAAATCTCTCTTCCTCCCTATAAGCCTGCAACTTGGCTGTGGAAAAACTGTCTGAAAAGTCAAAAAAACTGATCGAACTGACCGAAAAGTCCTACTCCCTGCCTGTATGGGCCAGTATCTCAGCTATTAGGAGTGAGCGTTCCTCTGATCAAGAGGGAGAATATAGCAGGTACACACCATGGGGTACCCTGTCATTTTACCTGCGTGACCACAGAGAGGACATGAGGAAGTGGGATGGAAAACCCACCTCAACCCTAGATGCACAGGTATGTGAATTGAAAGGAAAAACAGTCACAAAAGGGGATTCTTCCAGGAAAAATGCCGCAGGCAATTCCCCAGACCCAGTAGAAGGGCTTCTGACCCTCTTGAAGGGACCTCTAAGTCATTTTTACAAGAAGTGAGTAACAAATACTCTGACCAGGATTAGAGGGGCCCTGCCTCCAGCCAGATGTAGGAAAGGGACAACCAGGTTTATTGGACTATGTGGATTCAATGGCCTGGCACATCACACCCACAGGAGTATAAGGCTCTAGTGGACACCAGTGCACAGTGTACTCTAATGCCATCAAGTTATAAAGGGACAGAACCCATCTGTATTCCTGGGGTGACAGGAGGGTCCCAACAGCTAACTGTATTGGAGGCTGAAGTGAGCCTAACTGGGAGTGAGTGGCAGAAACACCCCATTGTGACTGGCCCAGAGGCCCCATGCATCCTTGGCATAGACTATCTCAGGAGAGGGTATTTTAAGGACCCAAAGGGGTATCGGTGGGCTTTTGGTATAGCTGCCTTGGAGACAGAGGGAATTGAACAGTTGTCCACCTTGCCTGGTCTCTCTGAGGACCCTTCGGTTGTGGGGTTGCTGAGGGTCAAAGAACAACAGGTGCCGATCGCTACCACAATGGTGCACCAGCGGCAATATCACAGCAACTGAGACTCCCTGATTCCCATCCATATGCTGATTTGTCGACTGGAGAGCCAAGGAGTGATCAGCAGGACTCGCTCACCCTTTAACAGCCCCATATGGCCAGTGCGAAAGTCTAATGGAGAGTAGAGACTAACAGTAAACTATCGTGGCCTGAATGAAGTCACGCTGCCGCTGAGTGCAGCCGTACCAGATATGCTAGAACTTCAATATGAACTGGAGTCGAAGGCAGCCAAGTGGTACGCCACAAGTGATATCGCTAATGCATTTTTCTCAATCCCTTTGGCAGCAGAGTGCCGGCCACAGTTTGCTTTCACTTGGAGGGGCATCCAGTACACCTGGAATCGACTGCCCCAGGGGTGGAAACACAGCCCCACCATTTGCCATGGACTGATCCAGACTGCACTGGAACAGGGTAAAGCTCCGGAACGCCTGCAATACATTAATGACATCATCGTATGGGGCAACACAGCAGAAGAAGTTTTTGAGGAAGGGAAGAAAATAATCCAAATCCTTCTGAAGGCTGGTTTTGCTATAAAACAAACTAAGGTTAAGGGACCTGCACAGGAGATCCAGTTTTTAGGAATAAAATGGCAAGATGGGTGTCGTCAGATCCCAATGGATGTGATCAACTAAATAGCAGCTATGTCTCCACCGACTAATACAAAGGAAACACAAGCTTTCTTAGGTGTTGTAGGTTTTTGGAGAACGCATATTCCAAATTACAGTTTGATTGTAAGTCTTCTCTATCAAGTGACCCGGAAGAAGAACAATTTTAAATGGGGCCCTGAGCAACAACAAGCCTTTGAACAAATTAAACAGGAGATAGGTCATGCAGTAGCCCTCGGGCCGATTCAGGCAGGACCAGACATTGAAAATGTGCTCCACACCGCAGCCGGGGAGAATGGCCCTACCTGGAGTCTCTGGCAGAAAACACCAGGGAAGACCCAAGGCTGACCCCTAGGGTTTTGAAGCTTGGGATACAGAGGATCTGAGGCCCGCTATACTCCAACTGAAAAAGAGATACTGGCAGCATATGAAGGAGTTTGAGCTGCCTCGGAAGTGGCTGGTACTGAAGCATAGCTCCTATTAGCACCCCAACTGCCGGTGCTGGGCTGGATGTTCAAAGGGAAGGTCCCCTCCACACTTTATGCAACTGATGCTACGTGGAGTAAGTAAGTGGGTTGCACTGATCACACAATGAACTCTAATACGAAATCCCAGTCACCAGGAATTTTAGAAGTGATCACAGACTGACCAGAAGGCAAAGATTTTGGAAAATTACCAGAGGAGGAAGTGACACGTGCTGAAGAGGCCCCGTTGTGTAATAAACTGCCAGAAAATGAGAGGCAATATGCCCCGTTCACTGATGGGTCCTGTCGTATTGTGGGAAAACATCGGAGGTGGAAGGCAGCTGTATGGAGTCCTATATGATAAGTTGCAGAAACTGCAGAAGGAGAAGGTGAATCGAGTCCGTTTGCAGAGGTGAAAGCCATCCAGCTGGCTTTAGACATTGCTGAATGAGAAAAATGGCCAATACTTTATCTCTATACTGACTCATGGATGGTGGCAAATGCTCTGTGGGGGTGGTTGCAGCAATGGAAGCAGAGTAACTGGCAACACAGAGGTAAACCCATCTGGGCTGCTGCACTGTGGCAAGGTATTGCTGCCCAGCTAGAGAATCTGGTTGCAAAAGTACGTCGTGTAGATGCCCACGTACCCAAGAGTCGGGCTACTGAAGAACATCGAAACAACCAACAGGTGGACAAGGCTGCTAAGATTGAAGTGGCTCAGGTGGATCTGGATTGGCAACAGAAGGGTGAATTATTTATGGCTTGGTGGGCCCATGACACCTCAGGCCATCAAGGAAGAGACGCAACATATAGATGGGCTCGTGATCGAGGGGTGAACGTGACCATGGCCACTATCACACAGGTTATCCATGAATGTGAAACATGCGCTGCAATCAAGCAAGCCAAGCGGTTAAAGCCTCTTTGGTATGGAGGATGATGACTGAAATATAAATATGGGGAGGCCTGGCAGATTGACTATATCACGCTCCCACAAACCCACCAAGGCAAGCGCCACGTGCTTACAATGGTGGAAGCAACCACTGGATGGCTAGAAACATATCCCGAGCCCCATGCCACCGCCCGGAACACTATCCTGGGCCTTGAAAAGCACGTCTTTTGACGACATGGCACCCCAGAAAGAAATGAGTCAGACAATGGGACTCATTTCCAGAACAATCTCATAGGCACCTGGGCCAAAAAGCATGGCATTGAGTGGGTATATCACATAGCCTATCATGCACCAGCCTCTGGGAAAATCGAGCGATACAATGCGTTGTTAAAGACTACATTGAGAGCAATGGGTGGTGGAGCCTTCAAATACTGGGATACACACTTAGCAACAGCCGGCTGGTTAGTCAACACTAGAGGATCTGTCAATCGAGCTGGCCCTGCCCAATCAGAACTTTTACGTACTGTAGAAGGGGACAGAGTTCATGTAGTGCACATAAAAAATATGCTAGGGAAGACAGTCTGGGTTACTCCTGCCTCAGGCAAAGGCAAACCCGTGCGTGGGATTGCTTTTGCTCAAGGACCTGGGTGCACTTGGTGGGTGATGCGGAAGGATGGGGAATTCCGATGTGTGCCTTAAGGGGATTTGATTTTTGTTTCCAGGGACACCTCACCTGGGAAACAAAGTGCAGTGCTGGAGCGAGTGGGCAAAGTGCAGGCTAAACCACATACCTCGCATAACTGAAGGATCTGTCATGAATGCATAGGTAAACACAGCTCCCCCTTGTTTCCTCATCACCACTCAGGTCTGAGATCTCTCCCCCATGCATGCCTAGTGCCAGTGCTGATTCCTGATTAAACAGATTTGGCCCAGCAAACAGGTACCATTGCAGTTCTTCATTTTCAGTATATATATGTATATACTATTCTACATACTAAGATCTCTGTACCCTGATTGCTTTTCCTGACCCAGTGACACTGGGCTAGATTAAAATCCCTTCCCTTACAGTGGGCAGGGACTGCAGATACCCCTAGTTCTATGAAGAAAGTTGGACAATGCTGAAAGTGATGTGAATTCTGAGTAGGAGGCTTGTGAAGCAGTGTAGTGAGAGACAACAACTGCTCTCCAGGAAGAAAACGAGTCCAAGAACATCTCTTTCATTCTGCAGCCTTGTGTCATTCTGATCTGGTCTGGCTTTGAATTAAATTAAATGGAATTAAATTAAAATAAAATTAATTAAACAGAGATTTCCATAGAACAAAATATTTCAGGACTTCTCTTGGGTCAATCCAAAATTTAATTCTGAAAAAAATCAAAGCTTTTCCTCACAGCTTCTGTTCCAAAAGTCATACAAGACATATTACTTCATCATTATCATCATCACCAACATCATCATCAGGTAATGTTCTGTTCAAGTCAAAGAAATACCCAAACCTACAA
Organism: Gymnogyps californianus; assembly: GCF_018139145.2. Classification (NCBI taxonomy): domain Eukaryota; kingdom Metazoa; phylum Chordata; class Aves; order Accipitriformes; family Cathartidae; genus Gymnogyps; species Gymnogyps californianus. The sequence goes on along the minus strand of NC_059500.1, from coordinate 7,845,641 downwards.
TATATTTAAATTTTTTCTTAGCATTGACATTCAGTCAAACACAACATGTTCTTGTACTGTTTTAACATTCCAAAATGGTGTTTTCTAAGAGAACAATGATTAGGTGGTAAAACTCAGCCAGTTATGGCCCAAAATTGTTGGGTTTTTTTCCTTATTACTTTGATATTTCCAAAGAAAATACAGATTTCTCTTATGGTAAATACAATGCTTACATCCAAAATAGTTGCAAAGGCAGATGTCAGGAGCTTCCCAGAAAGTTCTCTGCAGAGACTATTCTAACTTAATTTAATAAAAGTAAAAAAAGAGGAAAACATGCCAGGTGAGCAGTCATAATAGATTAAGTCACATTCCAGGTATTCAAGATAGTTTACATTTTGAATGGACATGTTTACAAATGAGTACTGTGATGCACTTAAAAGAAAATTACTTTCTTTGTGCTCAAAATCCAATATTACATGCTAATTGTACCAATGTGCTGCTAATTAACCTTTATTCTGGTGCTCCCTAAGAAATGATAGCTGTATCTATAGATTTGTAGAGCAATTAAAATTTGCAGCGGTCCTGTAGAAAGGAGAGTTTTTAAGTGATGCACATTGCAAGCTTTTTCTTCTTTTTACTGAGAGATGACAAAGGCTGGAAAGAGGCGGAGGGACACTGACTGAAAAATGAAAGTGAATGAGATACTTCTATGGATAAGATTTTAGAAAAACCTATTTTCAGAAGAAATGATTCGTTATTATTTTCTTAATTACTATACTTCAGAGTCTGAAATCTCACGGAGGAAGAGTCTCTGTGAAGCTACAAGTGTCTTCTACATCTGCTGGGGTTGTAGAAGCCCAGAAGAAACATTGCTTCTTGGATGTTTCCTTTTCTTTCATACTCCACAGATACAGCAAGAGGATTATGAAAATAAGGCATCTGAACCCATACTGTAACCAAATTAGAGTTTTATTCTGAGTTTATTTTCAAAAGCTTTTTATTAACAGCATGAATTCAGTTTACATAGCAAGGTTTTAGCAGGTGGAGGGGGCTGCAGGGGTGGCTTCTGTGAGAAGACAACAGGACCTGCCCCCATGTTGGACAGAGCCAGTTCTAGCAAACTCCAAGATGGACCCACCATTGGCCAAAGCTGAGCCCATCAGCAACAGTGGTAGTACCTCTGTGTTAACATATTGAAGAAAGGGTAAAAACCGCTGTGCAGAAGCTATGAGAGAGGAGTGAGACTATGTGAGAGGAACAACTCCGCAGACACCAAGGTCAGGGAAGAAGGAGGGGGAGGAGGTGCTCCAGGCGCCGGAGCAGAGATTCCCCTGCAGCCCGTGGGGAAGACCATGGTGAGGCAGGCTGTCCCCCGGCAGCCCATGGAGGTCCACGGGGGAGCAGATCTCCACCTGCAGCCCGTGGAGGACCCCACGCCGGAGCAGGGGGATGCCTGAAGGAGACTGTGACCCCGTGGGAAGCCCGCGCTGGAGCAGGCTCCTGGCAGGAGCTGTGGCCCCGTGGAGAGAGGAGCCCAGGCTGGAGCAGGTTTGCTGGCAGGGCTTGTGACCCCGCGGGGGACCCACGCTGGAGCAGTCTGTTCCTGAAGGACTGCACCCCGTGGATGGGACCCACCCTGGAGCAGTTCGTGAAAAACTGCAGCCCGTGGGAAGGACTCACGTTGGAGAAGTTCGTGGAGGACTGTCTCCCGTGGGAGGGACCCCACGCTGGAGCAGGGGCAGAGTGTGAGGAGTCCTCCCCCTGAGGAGGAAGGAGCAGCAGAAACAACGTGTGATGAACTGACCCAAACCCCCATTCCCCGTCCCCCTGTGCCGCTGCGGTGGGGAGGAGGTAGAGAAAATAAGGAGTAAAGTTGAGCCTGAGAAGAAGGGAGGGGTGGGGGGAAGGTGTTTTAAGATTTGGTTTTATTTCTCATTATCCTACTCTGATTTGATTGGTAATAAATTAAACTAATTTCCCCAAGTCGAGTCTGTTTTGCCTGTGACGGTAATTGGTGAGTGATCTCCCTGTCCTTATCTCGACCCATGAGCCTTTCATTGTATTTTCTCTCCCCTGTCCAGCTGAGGAGGGGGAGTGATAGAGCTGCTTTGGTGGGCACCTGGCATCCAGCCAGGGTCAACCCACCACATATGGTGTCTTCACTCAGCATTAAAGGATGACATTTGGTTATTCCTAGCTAAAATGTGTGGTCAACTTCTCATATAATTTACTCAATAAATTTTACAACATTTTCAATTACATTATCTGAAGAATTGCTTTTATTTGGCCAGATTAGTTTACATAGAATAAGCCACCACTAGGGCAAGGGAGGTTTCACAGTCAAGCTTTAAAAGCAGATTAGTGCTTTAAATCACAGTAATTTAAGAAAGATGTTGAATTTATTTTGTAAGAGGACTGCAGCTACAGCCTATGTGCTTAATTGGGCTTAACTGTGCTTCACAGAAGAGCATCCAATCCCTTGCTCCCTCATGTCCTAGGCAAAAAAAGTGTTATGTGTAAGTTCCTTCCTTAGAACAGATGACATCATTAATTTCTGTATGTGTCAGCTTGCTTAAAAGGAAAATATCTGTTTGCAAACATGTTGAAGGATTGTTTAATTGGGAAGCTGACCTCAATAATTGCTGCAGAATAAAGTATCTGTGGAACAGTAGCCCACACCTGTCAGTAGTGAGGACGTGATGCAGGCCACACCAGTTGACCAGGGATTATGGAGAAACTATATGTGTACCTTTATTTCAAAAGTTTTCTTTCCTTTATCTTTCTTTCTTTTTTTCCTGAGAAAAATTATCTAAACCGATAAGAGAATTAGAGATCATTGCGATGGTTTGGAAGACTGACAAAACAAACGACCTTTAAGCTTTAAAAGAAAACATTACCAGGCTGATGTTTCATTAGCAACTCACTTTGTGGAAATGGTTAGTCCATGGTTCAATGGTTTCCACTACTTTTAACTATGTATGTACATCAATAGTCTTTAACAGCCATATCCTAAATTGGCTGTGAGTGTGCAATAACAAGGAGCTGACGCCACATTTTTGTGATTCAGTCTTTGTGGCTGAGGAAGAGGTTGAGGTGATCACGCTTGAATGCTCCCCAACAAGAGACGTCAAAAATACAGCCTGGATGCTTCTTGCCCATTCCCAAAAGGGAATCATCTGCTCCTGATAGTGCTTATCTTGCCATCAGTTTGCCAGCCATCCTTCATGTGCGGCAGCATCCTTCGTGTTAAGTAGTATGTCCTGCCTTTTTTCAGTCCTTTGCAACTTGTTTTCTGTTCTCTATCTTGCAGATTGTATGATTGAGTTCCTGTTTACGTATTTTCTCGTACCACCTAAGTACTGGCCTAAGTACTAATTAAAATCTTTAAAAAACACTTGTCTGTCTTTGTTTGCTCCTTTGATGATCACATTGCTTGTTTATATAAAATGCTTATATGGCATCATGGTATTACAAAAGTCCTTATACTGTTGTTGCTTACACTGTTTTAGTATGTTTTTGGTTTGGGGTTTGGTTTGGGGTTTTTTTGTTTGTTTTATGGCAAGCTAATATAGGTATAATATAGGTATAGGTTTAGGTGTAGGTGTAGGTCTAGGTCTAGGTCTATGTCTAGGTCTAGGTCTAGGTCTAGATTAGTGCTCTTACAATTTATCGAGTACCATAGGCCTCAAGTTTCACTCCACATTCCTTTAGTAGACTGCTCTGCATAAATAACAAGGACTGCTCTGAAATAGTTTAAGCAGAACTGAACATGATGAGAAATCAGCAAAGGAGAAAGGAGGAGTCAGCAGACCCTGACATGTTTTCTTCCCAGTCCTTTCATTTTACAGTTCAAAATATTCATTCTTTATTGCCACAGTCTACAAAATAATGAGATCAGGTGAAAAAAAAGAGATTTAAAAGCTGAGGAGAGGGGGAGAGGAAGGTGTTTATCTCTTTATCTACTTTCTATGCTGTTTGCATTTACATCAAATATCAAGCTTTCCTCTCCATATCCTAACATTGAACTTGCTTATTTATGAAAATGAAAGCAGAGATGCTACAGAGACTCATATGACATCTGAAAGCCAGGATTTGAGAAAAACACTAATATATTGTGAGACTAGTAATCAATGGTCAGCCTTACTATTGTTTGTTCAGTGGCAATAAAATGTTGAAGAATGATAGACCATAGCACAATATAAATCTACTATTATTTCACTTAACCACACATCAGGGAAACTTCAGTCCTGTTTTAATAAGTAAGATACTTCAGCTAACTTTCATATATCATGAGCATTTCAAGACCACTAGCTCAAATACGTTCTTTTCTGGCATAAAGCTAATTCTGTGCAGCCTGATGCTCATGCGTTGCTCCACAGCGAGCGTAGGCTGCCATGAAATCACCTTTACTTACAACCACCTATCTCTCAGTTTGCCCTCATGTGAGAAACAGCATAACCCAAAGGTCATTCAGGGAATCAGATACATACATATATATAAATACACACACACACACGCACGCACACACTATATGCTATACAGTTGTACAGTAGTAGGCAGCAGCCCTTTCTGTCTTCATTTGCTTTTCATTCTGCTTTTAACTTTATGAGCTTTCTTTGCTAACAATGCATTTTTGCTAACTAACAATGCATCTATTTCCATTAGTAGCTGTGGAAAGCTTGAAGTTGTTTCTGTTTGCTGGCCTCTTGCTGCCCAGGGATGCTTTCTCCAGTGCCCACGTTTACTGGCATATTCCTGCTGCTGCTGGGGCTGCTGACACAATAGTGTCTGATTACTGTTTTCATGGAGAAATTGTGAAATCTATTCTAGGGCCTTCATTTGGTCCTGTTGTATCTCCTCATTTTTCTTGCTGCAAAGTTAAGCCTATCACTATATAGCTGCTTCTTTCCACCATTATATTGTTCCCCCAAAGTTGTCTATTTCAGTTTCTCATGAGTTTGTGTCGCCTTGTGGAGATTCCTCCCTGAACTAATCTGATTCTGGCTCCTTAGCTCACTCTCCTTCTCTGTCCTGCATGGTGGTATGACGATCCCACAAGCACAGTGCTTGGGCTCACAGCAGAGCTCTAAATATAGAAATAAATACACTCAACAGTGTATGCATTTTTATTCAAAATTATTGTTTTATATAACTTAATAATCTCTCTGTCTGGTTCTCCAGATCTCCGTTAATGGTTCTATTTTCATCCCTCTCCCTTGACAAATTCACGTTACCATCTAAACCAATATTCCTTCACAAGTTATTACTCAATAACTCATCTACCCTTCCTTTTCTTAGGTCTGGAAAGGATATTAAATTGCTAATTACCTTCTATTGTAGTATTGGAAAATATTTTCTCACAAATATCAATCTTTTCAGGGGAAGAGAGGAAGGTAATGATACATTTATAATCTCACCTTATTTTTTGATGTCAAATCAGAATGATAGCTATTTACTGCTTTCAGGCATCCCATTTGCTCTGAGAAAACTTCATCGTGTTATTTTATTGAACTGCCTCTACGCTTACCAAGATTGTGGCCCCCAAATCATTCAGTGTTTATGTTTCCAGCTGTTTGCACAAATGACAAGGAATGTCCTCTAACAACGCTGGGGTACGAAGTTAACTTCCACAGTTCAACTGAGAAGCCTTGTATTTTCTTTGCTTCCCGTCTTCCTCCTCTTCTTCACTTGGAAATATTTACAGGACTTTCTCCCCCCCCCTCCCTTGGCTAGGGTATAACACTGTGTAAGGCTGAGTGGTAAACATGTACTTCACAGGAAACTTGTTCCTCATTTTACTTACACTTCATTGCGTCTCCCAAAATAGTTAGCACAAGATGATGGGGTTTGTACCCTGCTTGATACAAACCATGGGGAAAATGGAGTATGTAGCTGGTCGGTTCTGCCATCAGCAGAAAGAGCTCCTCCATACTCATTGATCTCCATGGTACAAATCAGGTCTTCAGGGCTACCACCACTGAAATGCAAACACCTATTGAAATGCAAATGAGCAGCCGCCCAAAGGCTGAGCAACCCTTGCACGACTGTTAGGAATCTGTGTCTTATTTTGTAATTGCATGTAGGATGTGTGCATTTTCCTAACATTTCCTGAACAGCGGAGACAGTTTTCATTTCAGTTTTGAATTGAATCTGTCAAATATGCTTTGCCTAGCAAACAAAGTGGGATTTAAACATAATTGTGCACACTATAAAATGCTGACAAGATAACCTGGCGTAGCAGAGTTATCTTGTGTAATTGCAGGCTTTCTCACAGGAGGTCTATTAAGCATGTTCTTGTCTCATTAGACGCATCACGTGGCTACTTTACAGTGCCTTGGGCCTCAGAGCTCAGGAGGCTGGGCCATCCTTCACAAGTGTCTGTAGTATTTTCACTGCCCCAATTATCAGATGGCAGTCTTTATGCTTCCATAATTTATGAATGGCTTCATCTGTTCTGTGCTCATATGAATGCTCATTAGGAATCTCTACAGGCTGTGCGAAAGATTAATAGTCATAATTGCTCCAGAAAGCCATGTGTCAGCATGTGCCCTAGGAATTGGCTTGCTTGACCTTTTAATTTAGCAGGAAGGAGAATGAGCAATAATATAGAGAGTAGCTACAAGATTGCACGTCTTTCTTTGCTTTCATGTATGCGGTTCTAAGTCCTGTGGGGGGTGTTTAGTCACACACATTGATGAATATTTCTAAGGCACATTCCAGTCATGAAGACCATGTAGTGTGGTTTATTAGCTATGGGTTTATGTGGGCTGAGGGATTTTTTACCATTTGTACCCCAACTACTGCATGAGATTGGGGTTTAAAACAGTTCCTGTCATTGGCATGCCCCAAGCTAACTCCATATTCAAAAGAGCATGCAGGCCATCAAATAGACTGTGTGAACAGTGGCTGTAACTTCATCCCTGAACTCATGAAATAGCATAAACACACTCTGAAGAAGCTCAACAATGACAAAAGCAGGTGCAGATTAGGAACAGAGAACAACATGAAGTCCTCATTGTTTAAGGCTAACTTTTTTCCCCTCATGTTATGTGCAGTTAATCCAAAATTAATTTCTTTTCTATAGTTCCATGAAGACTACTGAAAACAGTGCACATAGGTAATGTATATTAAAAAAAAGTAAACGATTGAAACACTATTGACTTTGTCTGAATGTATGAAATATAAAGGTGCCACATTCTTCAGTGATATTTGTGCATTAACGTTTCTCTTCTGCTTTCACTGTTGCTTTGATCAAAAAGAAAAATCTTTTTGATCTTGATGTGGGCAGACTTTGGAAGAGTTCACTGCTTTAAGTTACACACTCATGGATGTAGTATTGAGGTCAAGTGGCTGGCACATGCAAAATAAAGATTTTGCTCCTCGCATGGCCATGGACTTGTCAATACATGTGTCCACACTCTTGTCTTTCCCCTCTCTACCTCAGTTTCTCCATGAATAAAACAAAGCAATTGTAGTCCTGTTCTAGAGTACTTCCAAATCCGTTGGAAAGGCTCACTGATTTTTTTATAGATATTGCATGTTTTCATACTGCCACAAAGATTCTATTTTCTTCTTTTTCTTTCCTTGTCCCCATCTGGTTCAGGCTGACTCCTTCGCCTCTGGAAGTTACCATGGTCTTAAGAATCTCTCTAACACTTTGGTCCATTTATGAAAATTCATTTTTAAAAACTGCAGCAGTCTGCATGTCCTAGTTGGTAAGTATGCTTGTAGTTCAGCTCTGCCATTATCTTACCTATAGGAGAAGGTTTGCCCATGAACATCTATGATTCTCTCTCTCATAAACTGATCTTTATGATTACACTAATCAGTGAGACTTCTTTTTCTCCTTACTATGACTTTAAGCATCTTTTGAAAATAAAAGTATGGTTTAGTTGCAGATGTCCTAATAAGGTTCCTTTTGAATAATATGATACTCTTTTTGGGTGGATCTTTGCATCTTTCAATGAAAAGATGAAGATCTGGTAAAAGACAATTGATTAAAACCCTGCAGTGATGTATTTAATTTTCCCTGAACCGTTACAAGTATTTCTGATGTGCAGGTTACCAGGTACAAAACCTCAGCTTTCCTTCTAGAAACTAATAAATATTACTGCTTATGTTCAAACCTATTGATGCTTTTTTTTTTAATATAAATTTTTTCTAAAATCTGACAAAATGATCAGTGCTAGTAGTGGATGTTTCTCTTCCAAGTTTCCCTTTGTTTAGTGATCCTGTCAAGTTCTCATTCAATAACTTTTTTAATGAGACTAAGGATTAATTTAGACAATTTAAGTAATTTTATGTGTGATTTACAGACATTTCCTGTTAAGGGCACTACTTAGGAGCCTATAAAAAGAAAAGGATGTCTATGTATGTCAGTTCAGTAATGGAATATTCTTGGATAGACAGCGTGACTTAACTAAGTTTTACATATACTCATACAGTGATATTGCAACAGATACCTTTCGGAAAAAATAAAGAAAATCTATTCTTCTATCAGTCTCTATTTAAATGTAAAGTAAAATTAACAGGATGAGAACTCTAGCAATCACTTTCTAAAGCCTTGTTAAGGTGTTCTTAGAGTAACAGAGTTAAATTAGGGTTTACTTTCTTAATTTCCATACTTTCGTTGTCAGTTTCATTGACCTTGAAGATCATTGACTCTGAAGATAGGAGAGATGTGCACATGATAAATTATAGACCCATTTGTGGATGTTGTAGGCCCAGATTCTCTGAGGCTTTTAGCTTTTTAAAGCTTCAGACAATGCTCCAAGCAGTATGACTTTCAGAAACTAAACCTTTCTCCTTTTATTCTTGGTGTTGGTACTGGTGTGCACCAGAGACCTTTAGTAAATGTATTCTTCTATAATGCAACTCCAAGCTTAATGTCTCTAACCCTGTTTACAGCGATGCATGTCTCTTCTGCACAGTGCAATTTAATAATCTTAGTTCCTTATTATCTGCCCTTCTTTTTCTGTTTTAGCTTACAAACACATGCATATATATCAGAAATGTCTTTTTTTCTCTACATTGCTTTCCTGTCTAGTTGTTTCTTTTTATTATGTGGTGTCTCCTGTTTCACTTTCGATGTTTTCCTAGTTTCGTGTATTTTATGCTAAGTGCTGCTACTCATGCTTTCTTAAGTATTTTTCTTAAATGTGTAAGTTTCATAATGCAATACTGTCATTCACCTTCTTTCATGAAACCCTTCATTAACATGAACAGAGTCATAAGTAACTGTCTGGGTCCTTTCTAGTTTGTAGAAGTTTGTGAAACTTAAGCCCCTTTCACCGCTCAGCTACAAACTTCATGTATGGTGCTTGATAAGTCTCCTAAGATCCAGAGCTTAAGTTAATGAGAAAGCAACTAGAGTTGCTTATTCATGTCACAGAAATTTGGAGAAGAAAAGATACACTGCAAATATTGAGGAATTCAGTGCAAAGGCAATGTGCGTTCCTAAGTTATCCAGACAGATGGACATCCATGACAAAGTTCCCTCTTTTCCGAAAAGGTTTTCATTTGCTTTGGCCATCCTTTGTATGGCAACTGTTCACATTTCCCTTGATTTAAGGAATTATCTCGGCAATTCTTCTTGAAGAAGTTGCCTTTGGAGGTGGAAGAGGGGTTTTGCTGTCCCTGAGAACTGTGTCACCTGCTGCTCCAGGTTTTCAGTGCTCAGATGGCCTGACAAGAAGCCATTATGCCCTCATGGAGCAAAAGGCACAGCATGAACACACATCCTGTGCTTCCAAATCGACAGTAATTTTGGTGGGATATACTGTAGAAGTGAAGGGAAAAAAACCTTTTGAGAAATAAGGAGAAGGGCTAATGCAAAATTCTCTTAGGGTCTGCACAGTTCCTGTTCTCATCTCTATAAAACATGGAGAATTATTGTTAAACAAGAATTAATTAATTTTTTTTCCTCAATGAGAGGCTGTCGTGGTTTAGGCCCAGCCAGCAGCAAAGCACCACGCAGCCGCTTGCTCACTCCTCCCGCCGGTGGGATGGAGAGGAGAAAATACAACAAAAAGGCCTGTGAGTCAAGACAAGGACAGGGAGGGATCACTCACCAATTATGGTCACAGGCAAAACAGACTCAACTTGGGGCAAAAGAAATCAATTTAATTTGTTACCAATCAAATCAGAGTAGGATGACAAGAAATAGAACCATATCTTAAAAACACACCTTCCCCCCACCCCTCCCTTCTTCCCAGGCTCAGCTTTACTCCCGATTTTCTCTACCTCCTCCCCACCGCAGCGGCACAGGGGGACAGGGAATGGGGGTTGTGGTCAGTTCATCACACGCTGTCTCTGCCGCTCCTTCCTCCTCAGGGGGAGGACTCCTCACACTCTGCCCCTGCTCCAGCGTGGGGTCCCTCCCACGGGAGACAGTCCTCCATGACCTTCTCCAACGTGAGTCCTTCCCACGGGCTGCAGTCCTCCACGAACTGCTCCAGCGTGGGCTTTCCCACGGAGTCTCGGCCTTCTCCGGGCCCAGCCACCTGCTCCGGCGTGGGCTCCTCCAGGGGCTACAGGGGAATCTCTGCTCCGCCGTGGACCTCCATGGGCTGCCGGGGGACAGCCTGCCCTCTCACCACGGGCTGCAGGGGAATCTCTGCTCCCCCGCACCTCCTGCCTCTCCTTCTTCAGCGACCTCAGTGTCTGCATGGTTGTTTCTCTTACATCCCACTCCTCTCTCTGCTGCAGCTTCTTTTTCAGCAGTGTCTTTCTCCTTCTTAAATATGCTATCCCAGAGGCACTACCACCATCGCGGATGGGCTCAGCCTTGGCCAGCGGCAGGTCCGACTTGGAGCTGGGGAAGCTTCTAGCAGCTTCTCACAGGAGCCACCCCTGTATCCCCTCTCCTGCTACCAAAACCCCGGCACACAAACCCAACACAGAGGCACTGTACAAAAGTGAGTTCATTGTCATTTCATGGCTTATCAAAACGTAAAGAAACCGTCAAGGCTGTGATTCAAAGCTGAATGTAGTGAAGAACAGGTTACAAAGTGCCAGTCTAGTCTAACATGTCTGTTAAGAATTTTTATTGAATCAAGCAAAGTTTTTGCCTGTTTTTAGAGTTATTAATAGTTTGATAACTACAGCATTTTACTTCAAATTTTAATTTTACAAACTTCCACTGCTAGTTAATTCTTAATAAACCACATCAGAGACACTTTCAGATGGAGAACAAAGGTAAGCATGGTAATATTTCATTGAACAGGCTCATCCAAAAAGAACTCAGAGAGGCTAAGGTTATGAAGGTGAAAACAGAAGCCAAGATCATGTTTAATTGTCTAATTAGGAATTACTCAGTTCTGCAGTCCTGTTTGTATGTACTGTTGTAAAAGATTTTTATGCTGTGTTCCCTCTCTCTGTGTTTACAGACTTGGTTAACAAGGTCTTTCTTCTAAGAATAATAACCTCAATCTCACAAAGGAATAACAAATTGTTGGGGTTTTGTTCCTTAACAATTAAAAAAAGAGAATAATTAAATCCGTAGAAATGCCTGATGTAAAATACAAATAAAAATAAACTTAAGGGAGATATAGGTGCAGAGTTCTGCCAAAAATCCTAGGAAACAAAATCACATATTCTGTAAAAAAATCAGTGATCATTCTACAGAAGTCAGTGAGCAGAAAAAATGGGGTCCAGGAGAGATCATTATTACAAAAGTGCTGCACAGAATTATAGACTCTCAAGCTTCCTACACTTCATGGGCAACATTATTCTTTGAATGATAACATTTGATTCAGAAATATTAAAAAAAGAAAAGAAAACAAAACAACTCCAAAACACATTTGGAGGAGAGGAAAGAAAATTACAGGGCATCTGGAAAATAGGACCTATAAAGAGCAATTAAATGAGCTGACATTTTTCGGTTTGTAGAAGAAAAGCTAGAGGTTGGAAAAAAGAGGTATAATAGCAGTCATGACACACTTAGAAGGCTGTTTCAAAAAGGAAGGGAGGCTAGTCTGTGTGGGAGATGGGAGAAGAAAGTTTAAATTGCAATAAGGGACATTTAAACTAGACCTTTGGAAAAGAGTCTCCATGGTAAGAAGTGATGAAGTACTGAAATAAAAGGGTATATCGTCTCCACCACAGGAAACGCTCTCAGGTCTCACAGCCACCTCTCTGGAATGACAGGGGTATACATCATCCTGCCCAAGAGCATGTGCACTAGACTGGATGAAATCTAGAAGTCCTTTCCAGTCCTCCAGTCACTAACTGGAATTAGATCAGTATGTTCCCATCCAAGATTACTTACTGAGGATGTGCAACTGCTATTTTCTCCCAGGCAACGACTTCACTGGAGTTTTGCACTGGCCAGGGGAATAGGGAGTTTTGTAATTCTCTGTTCTCCACCAACCATGAAGAAGTTTCCATCAGTGCCATTCAAGTGTAAGATTCACATTTCACTTTTCCAAATGTGTCATATGTACCAGCACTTAAACTCAAGGAACAAAAGCATCTTCATACCATGTTAGATCCAAAATCTATCTATATTGTAAGGGAAAATATTAACCTGTGTATTCAGAAGAAAAATACTGAACAGTTATGTTGTCAATCCCTTGTGATGCTCACAAAAAAACCCAAAGCAAACCTTTCTGTAGTATTATCTTCAGGCTTTTTAGTCATTCAAGAATATTGGGCAATAGTTTTTGGAGAAAAGACCCATATCAATTTTAAAAGTGTCTGCATGCTATAGTTGCCCTCGCTGATACCTAACTATTAGCAAAATTTAAATTCAGAGCTCAGAGCTGTCACAGCCATGGGTGTAATGCTATGTAATGTCTTCTAAAAGATGTAACAAAATGAGACTGATCAAGAAGTGGCACTTCCATTCTTTCAGAAAATAATGTTTTGTACATATGATATTGAAGTGATTGATAGAATGCTTAATAGAGTATAACTGATGATTAATATGAAGTACCAAAAAGTAGCACTGTGTCAATTCAATATAAAGCTATGCCTGTCAGGGCTTCTGTGAAATCTCATGCCACCCAGGCACCCAGGCTCTGCTTACATCTTTTTCAACTTCTCTTGAAAGCTAAAAAAATCCTCCTACTGTATCTTACCTCTTATGAAACATGGAGGTCTAAAAGCTCCAATATATCATATTCAAGACTACCTTATCACTACACAAATGCTACTCCCATTTCATTTCTGAGACGATCACATTCACACTCAATGAATAAATACTTAGGTTATTGTTGGAGTAACACAGCACCCTGAGTTCTATATATAGATTTGTGGGTTAGAGCACTTGACGTAAATCCTTCAGAGATACTGTATGCTGCAGCTCAGGTAGGTTAAACCCTTCCAGATTTCCTCATTCAACTTGGTCATAAAACTGTCATGAAGGAAACATGATGCCCTGCAACACCCAAATCATATTACAGTAAAATTGATTGCTGACTTCAGCGGAGCACAGCATTGCTCCTTGGAGTAGTTCGAGTGATTATGCGATAATCGTCTTTCTTTTTTTTTTCAAAGAAGTTAAATAAATCACTGCACTTTGATTAGCACACAAACAACTGAAAAACATTAGAAAGTAAAGGCAGGCTGCTGACAGAGCTTCATATATATTCCTGTTGGAAGGGAGCAAAACCTGGTGAAAAGGTGGAGTACTACTGGAAGGTGGAAGACACAAGAGAATTTGAGTTCAAACAGAAAACATACTACATTTAATCTATCTAAACATTTTATATGGGCTGGAATGTAACTCCTTACAGAGGTGATGTCTAGTGAAGTTTGAATATTGATCTTTCGGATGATTTTGTATTGTGTTTTCATTGATGACCTAGTCACAACATGGTGAAGGTACTGGGAAATTTCTAAAGGACATAAAATTGGGAGGCATCATTGGCGCATAGGAATATCTCCATGCTCTACAGGTAGAATTGAATGGTGATTGAGATAATTGTGGTAAATGGTGTAAGAACAGGATGAAACTGTAGAGTGTAAAATATAAAGTCTGTGCAACTGAGGTCCGATGCAAAGAGATGATGTTCAGAGAATCTAGATATGAAAATAACCAAGGAGGAAAGACATGGTGAGACATAGTCCCCAAGGTCACTTCTAGTTCAACATTTACTGAGAGTCTCAGAAGAGCCGGTGTGTAGAGAGGTACTCTCAGCTTCAAGACAGAGGGTCTGAGGGAGCGTCCTTCTGAGGGCCTATACAGAAGCGGGAAAGATTAACTTTAAAATATATTTGTAAACAGGAGAAACAGTGCTTTAAAAGATTTAAGCTGCTAAGCTCAGGCATCGTACATGTGTAGCCTATAAAAATTGTCTGAGATATTTTAGTTGAAAGGTAAGCTGCTCAAGGTTAATAAGCCTGTCTCCAGGAATGGAAAATAGTTTTATAACACTCTGATTGTGTTCCTTTACTGCAGAAAGGCAAAAGTGACATCTGACAACACCTTTGTAACTGAGACCTTTATCCATTAAAAGCTCTATATAACCACTTTGCAAAACTTTCTGGAGTAATTCAATAGGAAGTGTTTGTTTTCTTCAAAACTAAAGCTCCTTTGTCTAAGTATAAGATTATTTTTAAAAAAAATTTGAAAATAATGCTTACAATTGCTGCTTTTGGGATTGAACAGAGGCAGCTGTGGACATTTGGTCACACATTCCTTGAAACAGGTGTTAAATTTCCATCATAAAGTGGTTATCCTACATACAACAAAGTTCACACAGCATACTTTTACTTAAACACAGTACAGAGAGAAGCAGCAGGTCTCTGCTCTGTAGAACGTTCCTTTCCTTGTTTCTTTGCAAGAGTTCATGCAGTCCTGCTTGTTGTTGTTGACTGATGCATGTTTTAAGGAGAGAGAGGGGTTTTGTAAGCATAGCTCATACTGGTTCAGAAGAATTGACCTGTAGCCCATAACTTTTGAGCTTGAGAATATTCATTTAAAAGGTGTAGGATTATATCAAGAAGCTTGTTTCAGTTCCATTAATGACAACTTTCTTGTGACAGTTGTGTTTATTTGCCTTTTTATATTGATAGGCTTTAATGTTGTTCAGGTGGTAGTCTCCAAGCACATAGCTGCTGTGTTGCTTCTTCCACAGTATAAATTTTACTATCAATCATCTTTTTTGCTGTTGTTGTTTCAACTGCTCTGTGTATGGCCAAAACATAACACGGCTTAAATTATGAAGAGGTCAGAGGTAGCAAAGGTCTGTCCTTCAATTTCTACTTCTGTGGTTATAATTGGTAGACCGAATCAGGAAAATAACTGGTGCAGTATATCAAGATTTCTTATCTGTTCTTCAGTTTCATAAATTTTGTCAAAGTAGAATAATTATATCCTATGTACTTGGTATTTAACTGGATTCGGTCTATGCACAGTTACTGAATAGAGGACCTTAGCAATTTCAGCTGCATAAAGCTCTTCTGGCAATCCTCACCCTGCAACAGAGAAAGATTTGCAAGCAGCTGCTGCTGAATAAAATATGTCCCAGTTAATAAAATGAAAATATACTGATGAATAAAAAAATACAATATGGTGAATAAAATACAAGTTCAACAGTCCCTTTCTTTTTATTGGAACCAAAAAATCAGTCTTTTAGTTTCTTTGTGATACCCACTATTGCATTTTTTATTTGGAACATTTGCTTGAAAATGGTGAGAATGGTTTTGGTTTGATCCTGCTTTTGTTTTCAGGTTTTTTTTCTACATGCACCTTTTCTGTGTCTTTCCCAAATAGACCTCAAGGGACTTCAAGTAATCATCTTCAGACACTTAAAGGAACACCATGAGCAGATGTTGGAGCACGGAATTGAATATATCTCAATTCACAATACATCAGACATCTCAACTCTATTGACACCTGTGTCGTTTCAGTGTTGCAGTAACTCCTGCCCTGTCTCAGTCAGTAATGCTGGGCAACCTTAATTGGAGCTTTGAAGACTGTCTCCACCCCAAGGTGGTATGTAGTCAAGGCTTTAGACAGCTTTCTGGATAGACTGGACAAATGGACTTGGATCCACTCAGGTCTGAGCCCAGCTAAGCTGACAATAGTCACATTTCTGATGTTACCACTAGGTTTGTGTCTTTCTGTCTTTTAATGAAAGGAACTGCTAGTAATGCCCTTTCCGTATGCTGGCAGATGTGGTTAAAAAGCCTTTCAGGGAAGCTAAGCTAAAGAGGTGACAAAGCCAGTCCATGTCCAGCTGGATCCTAAAGATGGTGATAATCATCGGCCCTGCTAAGACTGCCACATTTACATGCAGGGAGTAGAGAACTTTTTTCAAAATGGGTATATAACTCCTGAGCCAAGATGTTAGGCATCCTGATTTGTATTTAGGATTTTAGCCCTTTTGCAGATTTAACCTGAGGACCTCTCCTTCTTTTTTGGCTTTTGTTGCTGCTAGGGAAAACTACAATCCCTCTGGCACTTCCAGTTATTCAAATTTGCTATATCCAAATTGGTATTTTGAGATGGATAGTAGAAACCTGTGAGTACTCATGGCAGCATTTCAGTATACCCAACATTTTGAGCAGAAGCAATTGTGCCTTCCAACCTACAAACTCTCTGTACTCTGACAGCTCTCCTCAGCATATAAAGCCCCAGTGCCGCTCTAAGTCTTCACTATCCAAGACTAAACAACTCCAATTACTGAATTTTGCCCCATCCACCAAGTTGGACTCAACATCTTCCATGAGAGACAATGCAGAGCAATATTCAAACTATATTTAATAGGTATAGCAAATGAATTAAACAGGAAAATCTCAAGACAGAGATATTGTGCTGAATTATGGCCTGTTTAATGAGAAATCATTACTGTGCAATTAGCAGTATTTTTAAAAGGCTGTCATCCTGGCAAAGTAAAACACTCTGACACCACCATATTGCCTGATCTTGGGCTATTGGTAAATGCATTATTTTCTTTTCCCTGTCAGGGAATTACCAGCGAAGAAACTGGAGACTCAGAGTTTGTATTTGTGGAGTAATTATTTCCTGCATTACTTGACTAGGAAATCACAGGCATGAGGTGACTCTAATTATGTTATTATGTCAAGGAATAACAAAAGAAAATCCGTGCAGATTTCTTCTTTTTTCCATGACTAGTTTGGTAGGTGAACTAAAAGCACGTTTTTGGTTCAAACATACCAAACTTCTTCCATCTGAAAAAAAGCATTCACAGGCTAAAACTTAGAAAAAGAGTTTAACTCTTCCTTGAACTGACAGCTTATTAAGTGGAAACTTTATTTGTTTTCCAGGAAGAGCACAATGATACTTTGTCTTTGTGTAAATGTCTTTTCAGGTAAAGTTTGCATTTCTTTTTGCAAATGTATTCTTTGCTGGAATACATTTCCTCCACCCAAATAGGAGAGTACTTTCTACTATTGTGTGAATTACAATTCATGAACAGACAGAATAACAGTCTGGATGGAGGAAGACATAACCACAACTGTGGAGGATGTTATCAGGGTCCTCCTAGCCCTTGCAGCTAGCCAGGTGGTGCAGCAGCCTAAGAGAAGTGATGTGCGATAAAGAATTGGCGTGGTGTGTGTCCAGCTCCTAGCAGAGGTGGCATACTTGATGACTCAGCCTGTTCCTTGGGTGATGCCTGTAACAAAGCGGCAGCTGAGTCCCTCTTTTTACTCTTGTTTTAAGCTGCTAGCTGCTGCCAACCTGTTAGACCACATGTTCATGCAACAAACTTAAAGCACGGACATCTCATAATAAGGGTTCAGCTGGAATACTTTTTTCAAAATGCAGTTAAACAATCTAGGGTATTCTAATAGATGAAACTAATTTTTACAAGCTTTGCGAGAGAAGTGGGAAAGAAATCCAGAAATGTTAACTTCTATTTCCTCAATCCTGCCTTTCACATTTCTCTGAGAAAAAAGCTGCATACTGTAAAAACCTTACAAAGGGATTGAGGTGCAATGTGACTCCATGGTAAAGATGCATATCTCCTGTCTGAATGTGGGACATGTTTATAGGACAGCAATATTTATTTTCCAGAAGAAATTGAATCATCTCCCCGTTTGTTTAAACCTAACAGAATGTTCAGTGTATTTTGCTTTCACAGTTTGTGTTTCCAGATAACCATGAATACTTTTATAAGAGAAGCTCACTGTGTGTAAGGTTCTTCCCCTAAAACATTCTGGTTTTATTAGTAGCAATGAAAGAAAAAGAAGTCCAGAGGAGTTCTGGACTCACTGACTATGGAAAATTAAGATCTGAGATGTGCGTTATCCTTTAACTCAGACAACTGTTCAGTTGCCATTGCTTCTCTACCTTTTCTTCATCATAATTTTGGCCAGGAAACATATTTCCAAATGCATCAAAGAACGGGGAGAATGTTGCCAAACACATGCCTATGCATTTTCAGCGAGCTCATCCTTTCTTTTCTCCACTTTCTTTTTCCTAAACAGGAATATTATTACTGTTGTTGCTGCTGCTGTTGCTTTTATTTTGTTTCCAAGTATTGTAACATGGATCTGGCTAAAAGATTCAACACCTGCAAGTTTTCCATATATGCCATTTCATCTCAAAGATTTGTGCTGCTTGGAAATTTCCTATTACTTAACTGAATTCTGCTTCAACTGCCTTTGTAAGAATTTTAGAGGCTAAACCCCTGTAGCAAATAATTTCAGCTCCAAATGTGTTACTGCAATTTTAGCAACATATATGAGGCTCCGTGGCAGCTAAAGGTGACAAAGTATGAATGTAAATGCATAGCGCAAGATGATCTCTGAATACAGAAATTTAAGATGCCTTTAAATGAAACTAAGTCAAATGTAGTATTCATGCTGTTTTCCCTACTGTGGAGTATCTTTGCCAACAGTCTGGCCAAGAGGGTAGAGGAGAGCCTTAAACTAGAAATAACAGGAGAGAGATTCCCTAAAGAACATGTAAGGAATCTGGGGATAGGATGGGTGAGCCAAGCATCCAGAGTGATAGTAATAGAAAAGAGATAGCAATCAAAAGAACAGAGCTGAAGTGGAATCCCTTCAAGCACAGGCACTTAAAGAAGGAGGTACCTGCAGAATAGCCTTATAGAGAAGGCTCTCAAGCTTCTTCTGTGGAAACAACATGCTTGGGTGTCGGTCTGAAATGCCCCTGCACAAACGCACCCAGCACGGTGAATGAACAGAAGTGAGAAGTCTTTGTGCAGTTACAGGGCCTTGACCTCACTGAGATGACAGGGACATGGGGTGAAAGCTCACATGACTGCAGTCCTGTGGTGGAGGGATGCAGGCTTCTTAGGAAGGACACTCTGGGAAGGCGACGAGGTGGAGTAACCCTCTATGTGAGAGAGCAGCTGAACCGCATGGAGCTCTGCCTTGGGATGGGTCAGGAGTCAGCTGAGAGCTTTTGGGCCAAAGTTATTGGGCACGCCAACATGAATGCTGTTGTAGACCTCTTGATCAGGTAGGAGAAGTACATGGAGTCTTCTTCAAATAACTGTAAGAAGCCTCATGGTCACAGACTCTGGTCCTCATGGGGGACTTTAACAACCCCTGTATCTACTGGAAGCACAATACAGCAGGGCTCAAGCAAAACTACTGACATTCAAAGTCTAAGTTATCTATTTAATAGAAAATTAATCTCAATAGCAACAGTATGGTTAAAAACCATTATAAGGGAAACGCTCTTAAAATGTAGGCCTTTTCTCTGATGCTTTGCTTTCCCTTCAAATGCTCCCCAGCATACAGACATCCATGGATGCAACGTGAAGTGGGGGAACGGTGAAGTGGGCGAACGGTGAAGCGGGGGTTGAGGTAACTTCTGAGCATTCTAGGTTCCTCACTGTGGTTTAATGATGGGGACGTCTTTATTTTCAGTCTTGGGTCCACTAGGGTTTATTTTTATCAATTTGTTAGCAAAATCTGCTTAGACTTGTTTGTTTGTTTTGTTTTGTATCTTTTTCTGTTGGTTCCCAGTTGTTCAACCTTTCTGTTTCTGTTTGTCATTTACAGAACTTGCTGCATCTGAAAAACATGAGGCTGTACCCGTCTGGTGACCACTGTGATCTGTGCTTAAAGGCTGGGCCCTCTGGTCCCGTCTCTGCACTCTGCCACATTATGTTTTAGTCTACAGTCGTGAACTGTTCAGTCCACACAGAACAACTACTTACTGTCATTATAAACCAGATAATAACAAACCAAACCTAGTTCCTAGTTACCTGACTGCTTGACAGCTGCTGTCTCAGCTAAAAAAGCTAAAACAGCTCAGGTCAAGACAAGGCCAAAGGTGTCCTGAGACCTGACCCGGCAGTACAAACCTTAGTCATGCCAAAACTCATGTTTACTGGGCTGCAACAAGACAGGTAGTTTTGTCTCCCATTTTGCATGCACAACCAAATAGAGACATGGAAATAACTCAATCTGAGCAGGAAGGCACATCTTTTATGAGTCCTGGGTCAGAACAAGGGAGAACAGAGCCTTGTGAGACATCTCTCTTTCAGCAGTTTACTTGGATCTATTTTTTTTACAAGAGGAAAAAAACAGCATCCTCCACATCCATAATAAAAGTCATTTCCCATTACATTAATTATTGGTGTACTTGCCTACTGTGAAGCTTAGTGAAGTCATGGGGAAATACTGCACAATAACACTTATTTAGTTCTAAGTACAGTGACAGCTCTGAAGACTAAAAGAAAATTATTGAATGAGAAACTTCTCTCAAGCTGTGGCAAACATCTGAATTCAAATCTAGCTCCTGCAAATTTAACCTGCCCAGCTTATCACAGCCTTTTTCATTGTTAACTACCTGAATTCAAGCTGCTCCTTACCCAGGAGTTATGTCTTAGTCTTACCAAAAAGCAAGCTTAGTATTATTGCTATTTCAGTAACATCAGCTGAGAGTAAGTTGGAGACTTCATTGTCTTCATTGTAATTGTGGAGGCTTATGTTCACACCTTCATTCTCAGGATTTGCCCAAGAATCTGTGGTTTTATCTGAATACTGATGAGAAGTGAAATAGTAGGCTCTTGATATGCAGATTTCCTGGAGAGCATAAACAATTGGCAGTTGGCTTACTCTTTTTCAGAGAGAAATTACTGAGTTTACTGAATTGTTAAGCATTTTCTGTGTCATGTTGATGAGCTGCTTACTCCGCATAGTCATAGGATCATAACATAATTCAGGTTAGAAGGGTCCTTGGGAAGGTTGTCTTTCAACCACCTGCTCAAAGAAGAGTTAGATGCTGGTGCTGATCAAACCAGGTTGCTCAAGGTTTTGTCTAATCACTCCTTGAAAAACTCTCAGGTTGAGCAAACTGCTCTACTGCCTGCTGGGCCTCATGGCAGAAAGGCTTCTCCTATGTCCAGCCTGAGTGTCTCTAGTTTCAGCTGATGCTGCTGTCTCTTGCCCTCCTGCCAGGTACCATTGTGAAGAGCCCACCCCTGTCCTCTCAATCCCTGCCCCATAGGTGGCGGGGTGCTGTTAGGTGCCCCAAAGCCAGCTCTGCTCCAGGCTGAACCAGCCCCGACCCTGCAGTCCCCTCCTTGCAGGGCGAGTGCTCCGGGCCTGCCATCCCAGTGGCTTCCTCTGATCCCCTCTGGTTGCTTGATGTCTCTTCTGTCCAGGACTCCAGATGGGATGTCGTGCCTGGATGAGGCCTGATGGGTGCTAAGGATAGTGCATCACCCTTGCCCACCCCTGGGCCCTGCCCTGGGCCCTGCTCACACCTCCCCAGGCTCTGCCCTTGCATGCATCAGCTGGTCCCCCTGCTTGGTGTCATCTGCAATGCCCACAAGCCTCTTCCCCCATTGCAGGTCACTGACAGAGATGTTAAACAGGGCGGGCCTCAGTACAGAGCCTGGTGATCGGTACTTGCTACTGGTCCCCAGGTAAATACAACCCATTAACTGCTACCCTGTAAGCCTCTTTCATCCAATCAGTTTTTCTCCTGTCTGGTTGTCCACTCATCCAGACTGTAACATCCTAATTTAGATACAAGACGTATTATTTGGCAGTGTTGACAGCCCTGCTAAAGTCAGGGTAAATAATATCCACTGCTCTCCCTCTGTTATCTTGCACAAGCATTACTCACCTTTGGTAATCCATGCTGACTGTTCTCAGTCTGCTTCTACTCCTCCATGTACCTAGAAATGTACTTCAAGAGGACTCAAACCATGATTTTACCAAGGATCAGTGTGAGTCAGGCTGGCCTGTAGTCCTTTGGATCATCTCTTTTGCGTTTTTTGAAGGTGGGTACAATTAACGGTCCTTCTCTGCTCTTTGGAAATCTCTCTCAACCTCCATGACCTTTCAAAGATGATAGAGAATGGCGTTGCAAGGACATCAGCCAGATCTCAGCACAGTGGGAACGGTCTATTGGGACACAGGGACTCGTGTGGGTTGAATTCTCGCAAGTGATGTCTGACTCAACCCTCATCCGCTGCTGGTCCTTCTCCTTCCCCTTGAGGCCTTTCACTAGGCACAGAGATTGAGGTAGCTCAGCCCCACCTGTGTCTGTTGTCACTAAATCACCCAACTCTTTCGGCAATGGGCCCACATTTTCCTTGTTCGCCCTTTTATTAATAACGTAGCAACAGACATCGTTCTTGTTGCCCTTGACACACACTGCAAGTCTCCAGCTGAGCTATGGCTTTCCTGACACCATTCCTGCTTTCTAAGGCAATAAGAATTCCCTCCTTGTAGCCTGTCCCTTCTTCCTTCCATGCCTTTTTGCACTGGAGCTCTGCCATAAGTCCCCTGCTTAGCCAGGCTGATCTCTTAATGTACTTGTCTTCCTGAGCATCAGGATGGACTGTTCATGTGCCTGGAGGATGCCATCCTTAAGCCTGCCAACTTTCCTGAGCTCCTTTGCCTTTCAGAGCTGCCTCCCATGGGACCCCACCTGGTAAGTTTTCTGAGCAAGCCTAACACTGCTTGCCTGAGGTCCTGGATCTGTACTCAACTACCTGCCTTCCACAATCCCCAGAGGATACTAAACACCTCTATTTCAGGCTCCCTACAGTCAAGGTTGCTGTTGATTATCACTGCTCTGACCACTTCCTCCTTGTTAGTGAGCAGCAGATCCAAGGCTACATCAACCCAGGCTGGTCCATCTAGCATCTGTCTCTTATCCCTGACACCATTCAGAAACCTCTTGGATGGCTCATGTCCTGTCATGTTTCCCTTGCAGCTCATGTCAGAGAGGATGATCCCCAGGAGAACCAGGGTCAGTGATCAGAGGCTTCATCACGTTGTTTAAAGAAGCTTCATCCACTTCCCCCTCCCCAGGGTGGTTGGTAACAGCCCCCTAAGTGTCACCTATCTTCCTGCCTTCTTCTCTGGCTCTCACCCACTTGCTTTGGCCCACCTGTTGCCCATCCTATAGAGGACCTCCACACACCCCAACTCCTCCTTTACATAGTGGGCTACCCCCTCCTTGTCACTGCTGCCCTCTTTGAAGGGCTTGTACATGTCTATCACAACATTCTGGTCATGCAAGCTGTCCCACCATGTTTCAGTTACCCCAGTGGTGCTGCAGATCTGTGAATGCACACCACACTCCACTCCCTCTTTTTTTCACTTGCCATGGGTGTTTGCATGCATACTATTCAGGTTTTGAGCCCTGTTTTGTTGTTCTAGAGGTCTTTCATGTACGTGTCCACCTGTGCCCTTTTCTTCCCACCTTGATTCGATTAGACAGAGGCTCAAGATCTGGGATTAGGTCCAGAGAACATGTTTATAATAGGTGATACTTGTGCTGACTCACTCAGATTTGGTATTAAAAAAGGATGTGCTAATGTGTTTGTTTAGTTGGGTTTTGCTTTGTTTTGTTTTGTTTTTTCCAGAACAAAATAACAACAGGAAGCTGGTATAAAATCAGATCATTTGTTAAGTCTTTGGGAACAGTAGTTTTCTTGTACAGTAATTTCTTCCAACCTAGCTATAAATCCCTAATATACTCTGAAAAAAGGTATAACATGCTTCTTTTTAAATAAGATGTTTTTCTTTTTGAGTCATAAGATAAAAATTCCCTCAGTTCTCTTGTATATGAATAAACCAGACTGAAACAGCAGAGTAAATAACTACAAGTAAGATTCTTAATCTGCCTCATGTGAAGCGAAAACTTTGTAACAAAGACTCTTTCACTGGACATCATCCAGATCTAATCATGATCTCCATCAAAGTGAAAGGATCAGCTGATAAGTATAAGTTTGAAAACTACTGTTTATGATCATTGAGAGATTCTTGAGAAGTTCTTCCTACCACTGTCATTTATAAATGCATCCCAAAAACTTAGAACTGGTAAATATTCACCAATAGGAAAATTGGTGAATTACCACTAAAACTTCAGTTTCAAAGTGGTTAAAATTGCTATTCAGAAGTTACCGTACAGTGTAGAAAAAAGAAAGATATGGAATGGCAAGAATATTTAAAAATGAAAGTTATCAGGCTTGTGAATTGAATGATGTTCTTTAGGCATGATTTTTAAAGGGGAAAAGAGAGATTTTTAGAAAAAAAAACTTAATCTGAAATCATATACCACAGTTTAACATTAAAGGATTTTTCTTTCCATCCTGTTAATTTTTAAACCTGTTTTTGGCTCAAAAACTAAACTGTAAAATCCATTATTTGCCCTATGGTGTTTGGAACTGACATTAAATTCCACCAGTACCGTAGAAAACTGGGAAACAATCACACTGCCAGACACAAGATAAACGTACTTCCTGTTAAGTTTCAGTATCCTTAAAAGACACCTAAGTGTGACTTCTCATTCTTAACCAGAAAGTACTATGCAAAGGCTATGCAACCATAAGAATACTAGAGATCTGATTAAACTTCCTAATCACCATCAAATAGAGTTTCCACTTTTCAACCACCTGCTTCCACACGTCTAGTAGGACACAGCTCAAGAGTGTTCATGTATTGCTCTAAAAGAAAGCTTGTAACTCACAGAGCTTAGAGAGAAGGTAATGTTTAAAAAGAAGATTTTCTGGATGAAGTAGCATATATACATGTGGGAAACAAAAGACAAGAAACATGAAGATGCCACTTCTTTTCTGAACTCCTGTGTTCTCATTTTTGTCTGTTCATTAGAAAGTTTCTTCTAATGAAATTGCTAGGATAATTCTTTAGGAGGGATGTTACACTGTGTTTAAAGAAAGACAAGCAGCATCACACCTAGATGGAACATTCATAAATCAGGCACTGTTTTAAGATATTTAACATGAATTTGGAAGAGATTTTCTAGGTAGTGCATTTCAATTCTTCTGAGAAAGCCAGCATATACAAGAACACATCACAGTCCATCTTTAAGTAATTCAGAGCCTTTTGCCCACAGGACTCTAGCAATTGAGACTTAGTCTACGATATATCTGTAGCTCTGCAAATGTACTGTACAAATTCCATCTTTTGACCATTCCTTTCCAATAAATGGAGTATCAGGCAGAAACACTCCCTTTGCAGTAAAATCTGAATGGCTTTTTTTTCTCTTAACAAAATTGTAGAGTGTTATATAAGAACCAGAATTGTGTTAAAGGAACATATAATCTGCAGAGCTGTAAAACTAAGAAACAGTGTGGACTTGAGGAATGATTATGAGAAAAGAGCTATGAGTGTGGTAAACATAGTTAATGGAGTGCACTGCATAAAAATGAACTTCTGCATAAAAGGCAATCTGGTGCTATCAATGCAGTGATTTAAATTCTTCAGCCTTGTTTATTTCCCTTATGAATGCCTTCTCTATTCATTCTGAAAAATGAAGAAGCAGTTTCTTAGAAAAACAAATAGGAGGGGAAGAGCTGTCCTAAGTGGGAATCTGTGCTGAGATCGGTTAAGTGCTTCTAGTTGCTAAATATGGTCCAAATTTTGCCTTGGTGTTCAAAAAGCCTAACTCATGCTGAGTTTAGTTCTTGGATGATAACAGGTCTGGCTGGGAAAGAAGGTAAACTCGCTTTTCTTTGTTCTAGGAGTTAGTTTACACAAACATTTTCCACAAGAATGAGAAATATTCATCTTCTCTCATCAGGAATTTGTGGATTCAAACTTTCGTTTGTGAGAGACCTAGGACGCAAGTTGTTGCATTATGGATGAAGTAAGCAGTTTCAGAGGTTCACTTTAATTTGGAGGACAGTCTAGTGTTGTACAGTAGGGAAAAAGGAAGTTATTATTTCAGTAACAGAATAACTCTGCCTCCTTTTGTCTTTTTAGTTCATATTTTCTTGTTCTGCTCCATGTCAGACATGGATTAAAACCTACTCCTTTCCTCTTTTCAGATTTTGTATATCTTCAAAAAGTCTACCAGAATTTCTCCCCTTGGGCATTTTTTTCTATAAACTAAAAAAGTCCATTGTATTCCTTTTTTCCTTCTAGATTTCTGACTGATAAACTTTTGTTTGAGCACTTCTAATCAGCTGCTAAACCAGCTCCTTTTTGCGCTTGGCAAATTGGTGACTAGGTTCATCAAATTTCATAAATATGAAAACTTTCCTACAACCTGTTTTCTGCTCCGGGGCTTTTATTTGATTGTGAAATTTACCACTTTTTTACTTTTTTTTTGGTGTGTGTATGTCTTTCAGCTGAAACTTTCCTGTGTGCCCTACTGCTAGCAGCTGAGATGTCCTTGCAGTGTAGGAAAACAAACTTTGAACTCTCTTTGATTTGCACACAGCTATGCCACTGCCTTCACCTTTTCATCTCAGATGCTTAGAGATTTTTCCTCCAACGTCTGTGATACCAGTGTTTCTTAAGGTAATGCTGGGTATGGTGGGCACACAGCACCCAAACTGTTCCTGATTTTGTGGGAACTAACTGCTGGTCCTGAATCCACCCTTTCCTGTTTATTTCTATACTTATCGCAAAGAGAGTTCCTGCCAATGTTTTAAGTAACTTGGTGTAACCACAGCACCACGAATAGTAGAAGCTGAAGAAATAAATGTACATTTTCTGACCAGTCAACCTGTCAAAAAATCTAATTTGGGTATATTACTGGCTTTAAAAGGTTAAATTATTGTAATTTTGTTGGTTATGAATGGAGACTGGCACTTGCAAGTCCAGAACATCACTAAAAAGGCAATATTAGAAGAGTACTGGAGCCAATTTGGAAATGCTCTGTGTAGCTGCTGGCTAACAGTGTATCTCACATTGCTCCACTTTCTGTAATGGTAGCACAGTTGTATGATCTACTCATCTTGTAGTAAAAGTGGTTAATACATTCAATTTTAGAAAGAGTTGTTTCACCTTTGTTGGCTGTCTTTCAGCCAATATGTGGTTGTTTCACACAGTAATGCCTTTTAGTTTTACTTCAAGAAACATTCTTCCAAGCCTACATAAAGATTGACTGTAAATTCTGGAAGGTAGACAAAATTAATTAGAACATATAATTCAACTTCCAAAGGAGGAAATGTTCTTCAGACTGAGTCTGAATGCCAGCCTTGTGCTCAGTTTAGAAAAAAAAAGATCTGTTCTCCTTTGGATTCAGAGTCTGTATTTGGACTTACATTGCTGATTTAAGTGAGAAATCCCTGGCAAACCAATTCCTGGCAAACAAGTAAAAAGTCATTGAATTTTGCACACAGTTCTTAGATTCCTTGGCAACAGAATGGGAAAGAGAATCTTGTTCATGTTCTTCCTTCTTACAGGTGTGGTCTTAAGCTAGTAAGGGAACATCTAGACTCCAAGCTTTACTCTCAAGTAACTAAAATTATTTGCATAGGAGGTAGAATCCCTTCAACCAAAGTGAATCTTATCTGCAACACCAACAAACTCATTTGCAGAGTATCCGTGCTTTTGAGTCAAGTGGATTCAAAACACAGGTTTTGAAACCTGCTCACCAACACTTGGGTGGCCACCTTAGTCTCTGGACTGTAGAGCGTAGGAGGAGATAATATAAAGTCCATTATACACAAAACAAAACAAGAAAGCAAAAAATCACAGTAACTGCCCTGAAAACGCACATGAGTTTTGGGATGAACAAAATAATTCACTTGGTGTGAAATGGTTCTTTGCTGAACTTAAAAATAAGAGGTGTGTGGAGTTCATTTGGCACGCAACTTTTTCTGCCTCTTTCTCTATTTGCTCATTTGGGTTTACTTTGTCCTGCTGCTGAACCAAGAAACCAACCATTTGCACTTCACTAGTCCATTATACCTCTCAGCACTTTGCAGTCCTTGACCACAAGTGAGGAGGTTTCCCTCTGTGGGGACAGAGATGAGCATTATTTCTGCTTTTCTCAAGAAAAGGATCAATCCACTGAAGCCTCAGAGGAAATCAGCCACCTCAAGGCACTGCCTGTAGAGGAATTTCTCTCCCTTCACAGCTGGAGCATCTTTGGCTCTCTAAGGACCCTGTGTGAGAGCAGTAGTATCTGTTGTGCACTGGGGCTGGCTCCTCAGTGAAGGTCCGCCATCTGCAGACACTGTTTCAGGTTGTACTAGTGCTGCTCATCCCTGACTCTAAAATCTCTCTTTGTACATTCCCCAGCCGTGATTGAATATCTCTATGAACTTTGTTCATGTGATGTTCAGTCCTGCGCAAATCATATTAAACCTTAAATTAAAAAGCAATGTTCTTTCTCCAGTTTATCTATTTATATAAAACAAAAGTAGTCCTTTTATGAACAGAGTTTCAATATACTACTAGCAGGAAAGAAAAGATGAATCAAGAATTCCTTGAGCTTATCAATAGTAAGAAATATTCCAGATGATATGTTCATGTGATGTATGTTGACCATCAAAACTAATGAACAATTATAATAAGGTGGTAACTGTGTCATCACAGCAAGCCTGTTGTGGTTCAGCCCTGGTAGGCAGCTAAGCACCACTGTTGTGGTTTAACCCCAGCTGGCAACTGAGCACCACGCAGCCGCTTGATCACTCCCCCACCCAGTGGGATGAGGGAGAGAATCGGAAAAAAAACCTCGTGGGTTGAGATAAAGACAGTTTATAGGACAGAAAGGAAGGAAAAAAAATAATGATAATGATAATGATAATGATAATGATAATAATATAACGATAATAATACTAAAAGAATTAGACTATAGAAAACAAGTGATGCACAATGCAATTGCTCACCACTCACCAACCAATGCCCAGTTAGTTCCTGAGCCACGATCTGCCCCTCCCAGCCAACTTCCCCCAGTTTATATACTAGGTATGATGTCATATGGTATGGAATATCCCTTTGGCCAGTTTGGGTCAGCTGTCCTGGCGGTGTCCCCTCCCAGCTTCTCGTGCCCCTCCAGCCTTCTTGCTGGCTGGGCACAAGAAGCTGAAAACTCCTTGACTTAGTATAAACACTACTTAGCAACAACTAAAAACATCAGTGTGTTATCAACATATTTTCCTACTAAATCCAAAACACAGCACTGTACCAGCTACTAGGAAGAAAATTAACTCTATCCTAGCCAAAACCAGGACAATCACACAGCTGCTTGCCCGCTGCACCACAGTGAGATGGGGAAGAGAATCAGAAGGGCAAAAGTGTGAAAACTTGTGGATTGAAATAAAGATAGTTTAATAGGTAAAGCAAAAGCGGCTCACACAAGCACAAGCAAAATAAAGAATTCCTTCACTACTTCGCATTGGCAGGCAGGTGTTCCACCAAGTCCAGGAAAGCAGGGCTCCATCATGCGTAACAGTTGCTTGGGAAGAAAATGCCATCACTCCGAACGTCCCCCCTTCCTCCTTCTTTCCTCCAGCTTTAATGTTGAGCACGACATCATATGGTGTGGGATATCCCTTTGGTCAGTTAGGGTCAGCTGTTCCAGCTGTGTCCCTTCCCAAATTCTTGCTCATCCCCAGTCTACTTGCTGGTGGTGCAAGGTGAGAAACAGAAAAGTCCTTGATGCTGTGCAAGCACTGCTCAGCAATAGCTAAAACATTGGTGTGCTATCATCAACACTGTTTTGGTCACAAATACAAAACATAGCACCATACAAGCTGCTACAAAGGAAATTAACTTTATCACAGTCAAAACAAAGCCATTTGAAATCCTGGAAAAGAGCTATTGGAGATAAGGAGAAAATAGTTCTACACTCAGTGCCATTATTCAAATTATTTGTAAGTGCATTTTACTCTGCATATAAAATACACATTCATTTTGCAAATTAAGCTTACCAATTTGTTTTCCTGAGGGATTACTTCTAATACAAAA
Source organism: Gymnogyps californianus (assembly GCF_018139145.2). NCBI lineage: Eukaryota > Metazoa > Chordata > Aves > Accipitriformes > Cathartidae > Gymnogyps > Gymnogyps californianus. The sequence continues at coordinate 7,815,581 of NC_059500.1, read as the reverse complement.
AATGCCATATGTGGAGTTATTTTTATAAACCCAAAAATGTGGTATGTGGAAGCTATACTGAACAGCCCCTGGCCTATTTCATCTTCAGAAGAGAAACAACATCCAGAGAAGAAAATAGCAACATCATCAGTTCCAGCTCGAAGTCTTCTGAAGCTGCCCATGTCTGTTCCCATGGGACAGATGGGGACTTGCCAGAGACAGCCAAGTACAGATGCTGACTAAATTTCTCCTGTGCTGAGGTTTCCTGCCTCTGCTGCTCTGGGGAAAGGCTCTGTGTGTTTGACAGGAACAAGTCTGAGTGTAAAAAAACCCAACAACAGTCATATTTTGGTTGTGTTCCCTTCAGTTTAATTATGCTCTTTCTGTTTCGATTTTAAGTTCTTCTCTTCTGGATCCACTAAGCTCTCTTTTCTTATCCTGAGATAGACTGGGTTTTCTATTAGCAAGCAATAAGAGCTGGTATTCCTCGTACAGAGGAGTGGCTGTGAGCCTGTGTGTTTATGTGGTACACAAGCTTTAAGAGGTTTATATGAGGAGAAAGTTCATAATTTGATAAAGGTATTGGAATATGAGTTTCTGAAGACACAACATGGAACTGTTGACCAGAATTGATTGCTTGGAAGCGAGCAAAGCAAGATTTGCCTTAGGAAGACCTGTGTGAATGCATGACAGAAAGAGACAGACAAACTCTGCAGGGCTTCTGGGGTTCAGGCATGCTGTCCTGCATCTTTCTCCTTGCTGGAAAACCTTCTTGCCTACCAATGGAAGATATATCTTCCTCTTCTTGTCCAGGAATACTAGCTTGTGTGTTTGAATGTTGCAGCTCCTGTCAAGGGGGGTACCGGGGATCTGGACATTTGATAGACTCAAAACCTTGCTATGTCCTTCAGTAAAGAATGTCTTCTCATCTAGGGAACCTGAAAAGATTCTTGACCTAAGCTAGAGTAAAAGAAAACAAAAAAATGAAGGCATCTGTTGTCAGTATTCACGATACAGAAACTGCAAATGTTTGCAAAAGGCACAGGTGAAGAAAGGAAAAAACAAAACAGGGTTTACTCTGTTAAAGCTAGGAATAAAGGTCTGCCTCCTTATGTATCCAACTGCTTGCCAGGCATTCACCTGACAGGGATTTTACCTTTCTGCATACTATAGGTCTCGGGCTAAATCCATAAGAAAAAATAAAAATAAAAAATTGGTGGAGAATGTTATTTGTATAATCTGTCTCTATTTTGAAATCCTCTTGAGGGACCAGAGACCTTAAATCTTTTCTGAATATAAAAGAAAGACATACACTGCAGACAGTAAGATTCAATTCTCTCCTGAATAAAAAATAGAGGACATTTCAGGGAGAGAGAATTCGACCATTACTCTTTGGCAAAAGAAATGGTATTTTACTTTCCTGGAAACATCTCTTCTAGATATGGTGTCACACTCTGTACTTGATCAGCCAAATAACAGCTCCTTGTCTCCTGATAAATATAGTCACCCATTATGAAAGGCATTTCTTTATTTCACTCCTATATAAAGACATTAAAAGGGGTAGGTGAACGTACCTCATTACTGGTATTGACTGAAACAAGACAGAATGTTACTTATTTCCTTTGGGAAAACAGGGAACTGGGCAAGTGAACTCTGAACATATTATTTCTAAAATATGCCATAGCTAAGTGTGTGAAAATTTTTTAGTTGTCCAGGCAATGAGGCTTCTGGAGTGGAGGAAAAAACTTCATCAGCTTTCAAGATCCCATCATGTTTGAAGGCTAATATTTTAAAGTGAAGTTCTAAAATATAGAGAGTAATGCAGTGAATGAAACCAAATTGCCATGGACTTCTGGCACTTTATGAGAATGTAGTAACTAAATTCTGACAAAACTGAGGTTCATAGTAGTTTTTAAATTAATTTAAAATTCGAGCGTTTCAATCTGATGAGAATACGTAGGAATAGTAGCAGCATAGATGGACTTGCACCTGCAATTTAAACATTACAGGAAACTCCTGGCTGGTTGGCTGTTGCCAACTCTATTTGCCATACCTTCTGCGGATGGTGTTTTTGAGACAGTTGGGGTTTTTTCAGATGCAACTCTGGAGTACTCACGGCATTTAGACGCGGTCTCATGGGGCTGGAGTATCAAAGGTGTTAGTTCTGACATTCTGTATGTTGGTGTTACAGACGCACAGCTATGTAGACTGTCAGAATCAGATCTATTTCATGTTTATTGGTCTCCTCCTGCAGACATCAAACATACAGCATTCAACCATCTTTGAATATGCATTCATCTGTATTATACAAGCAGCTTAAAGCAAAACTTTTTTTCTCATCAGTGGAATCAGTGAGGGTGCCCAGATACCACTGAGCATTAAAAGAGCACCCCTGGTTGTTGCTTGCATTTACAAGATGATTGGGATCTCACTGTGTTAAGAACTATATGAAAACAGAGTATTTTTTACTGTGAGGGTCTATCTTTTAGGTGGGGAGGGAGAAAGAACTAAACTAAGACAGAGGGAAGGGTGTTGGAGAACATCATTAAGCTTCAGACAGCCAGAACTAGGTGGCTCTGCCTCAGGCAAAACAGGCAGGTGGAATTTAACTTAATTTAAGTTAACATAAACATTTAATTACTGATTCAGGCATTGAGAAACAAAGGCAAACTTTTAAACACTCCTCCCCCTTTCCCACAATCAGTTTCACCCCAGACACCCTCATCCCCCATGCCTGGTCCCCACCCCCATCATTTTCCCTGGAGGTTACACTCAGTCTTTTCGCTTAAATTGAAGGAAAGAAGGGTATAATTCTTCTCAGGGTATTTTAGTGTGCAGAGATAAATGGGTGAGAAAGAGCACAAGCCATTTCCTCTGAACTTCTGCTGTTTATGGGAACAAATACAGGCTCTGGGGATGTTTGGTAAAACACTGCATTCCAGTGAGTAAATACCACAAATTCAGACATCAGAAGCACACTTCTGCCAGAAGCTTCCCCTATGTCCGATGGAGCCAATGCCAGCCGGCTCCAAGACAGACCCGCCACTGGCCAAGGCCAAGCCCATTAGTGATGGTCGTAGCACCTCTGTGATAACATATTTAAGAAGGGGGAAAAAAAACTGTTGGGAAACAGCAGCCGGTAGAGAGGAGTGAGACTATGTGAGAGGAACAACTCCGCAGACACCCAGGTCAGGGAAGAAGGAGGGGGAGGAGGTGCTCCAGGCGCCGGAGCAGAGATTCCCCTGCAGCCCGTGGGGAAGACCATGGTGAGGCAGGCTGTCCCCCTGCAGCCCATGGAGGTCCACGGTGGAGCAGATCTCCACCTGCAGCCCATGGAGGACCCCACACCGGAGCAGAGGGATGCCTGAAGGAGACTGTAACCTCATGGGAAGCCTGCGCTGGAGCAGGCTCCTGGCAGGAGCTGTGGCCCCGTGGAGAGAGGAGCCCAGGCTGGAGCAGGTTTGCTGGCAGGGCTTGTGACCCCGCGGGGGACCCACGCTGGAGCAGTCTGTTCCTGAAGGACTGCACCCCGGGGAAGGGACCCACGCTGGAGCAGTTCATGAAAAACTGCAGCCCGTGGGAAGGACTCACGTTGGAGAAGTTCGTGGAGGACTGTCTCCCGTGGGAGGGACCCCACGCTGGAGCAGGGGCAGAGTGTGAGGAATCCTCCCCCTGAGGAGGAAGGAGCAGCAGAAACAACATGTGATGAACTGACCCAAACCCCCATTCCCTGTCCCCCTGCACCGCTTGCAGGGAGGAGGTAGAGAAAATCCGGAGTAAAGCTGAGCCCGGGAAGAAGGGAGAAGTGGGGGAAAGTTGTGTTTTTAAGGTACAGTTCTATTTCTCATTATCCTACTCTGATTTGATTGGTAACAAATTAAATTAATTTTTCTCCAAGTCGAGTCTGTTTTGCCCATGACAGTAATTGGTGAGTGATCTCCCTGTCCTTATCTCGATCCACAAGCCCTTCATTGTATTTTCTCTCCCCTGTCCAGCTGAGGAGGGGAGTGATAGAGCGGCTTTGGTGGGCACCTGGCATCCAGCCAGGGTCAACCCACCACAGCAATAACCATCCTTACATAAATAGTAAAAAAGGGAAAGTGCTTGCTTAGGCAATCTGATGTTTTTGTAGTAAATCTTTGTCTAACTATGAAAGAACAAGGAAAAAGACAGTAACTTTGTAAGACCATTTGAAAGAGCTAGGAAAAAATGGATGAACCATGGAGCTAAGTTCTCTTACTTCAGTCTGAAATAAATACAAGTTTCCGACGAAGTACAAACTTGAAATCACTGGCATTCTGGATAGTTAAATTTCTTTTAATCTACCTAATTTATTAGCATCAATACCTTGAACTTTAAACAGTTATTCCAAACCCCTATTTAGACTGAAGTTTGCTGCTTTTTGGTTTTGTAACTGATAGCTTTCATACTAGAGTGTTTGTCTTTTTTGTTCAACTTAGTTATCTTCTCTATTATGGTAATACCTTTCTTTGTGAACATTGTCTGTTTTGAAAGCTTTGGTTTTATGTTAGATGTTATGTGAACCAGCGCTGTGTTTCACTGGGAGTCCAGCACAGACAAGCATGTGTCCGTCTGGGTAGGTCTCATTACAGAATTACAGCTAACACAGTGTGTTTAAACCTGCCTTGTGGAATATTTGATTTCCAAACACATCTTCTTCCAAACTGTCTGAAAACTGAATGGTTTACACCAAAAACATGGTTCTAATATTATTTTATCCATAATCTAAACATAAAAACACTTTGTATGCACAGTCTTATTAACCTATTTACAACGAAACAACATTTTCCTTTAGAACTGAAATCACCACTAAGTGCAGTACAAATATTATTACTCACTTGATGCCTCTTCAGGAAAAGCATAAAATATCTCTGTTACAAAATATATTAGTTCCACTGTACTTATCTGAAAATTATTACTATGTTTTGCAATAGTTATAATAAAAGATTCGCTTGCTGATCAATTTCTCATTCATTTGGTGTTTACGTTGTTTGAAATGATTGCTTCACATGCCATGTATTCTTGATTTTCTAAAGCTTTCTTCTTTGTTTCTTTCTACTTAAATCATTTTTGTTGTTCCTTTCATTGTCATGGGAAATCTTGCGTCCATTCTCCTTTGGACGTGCTAAGACAGATGGACATATTTCTGTATTAGGCTGTTGCAGTGTTATAATTGTTACTGTTTTCTGTTTCTCATAAAGCATCTTCCTACACATGTTCCCTACACAAGTCTAAATAGTAGACTTAAAACAACAGCAGGGTTATACTGACAAAAAAGATATCTGCAGTAACTTTTATCACCAAAAGTCTGTAAAAAAAAATTAAAAAAAAAAAAGAAGCATCAATATAGTCAGCCCCTGGTTAATAGACCAGTGTGGAAAGTTTTGCTTATATGTTAAAAAAAAATATATTTCCCTGTCTTGCTAAAGGGTGAAAAATTGTTACAGTTTTTTGGGTTTGTCCTTTTTGCTCTGTACAGATTTCCTCATCTTCACTGCAAATAAAGACAGCTCCATCAGCAAACAGTTCGGCATTGAACTGAACTACAAGTTTCACAGCCTGGGGAGAATGAACGGTCAAAGGATGCATTTTACACTTTCAGGAACTCCTCTCCCACCAGTATCCAAAATGCACAACATCACAGTACGTGCTCCTTCATCACTGTCATCTTTGAGGGGCGGCCCGCCTCCCCACCTGGGAGCACCAGATGACAGATGATTCCCTTGAGTCTCTGGAGTATGCGTTACCCATTCTGTGCTTCTTGACCACATGCAGGTCTTCAACCAGTGCAAGGTCAGGAAGGCTCTCCATTCCCTTGTTAAGTGAAAAAAACACACTTCCACTCACTTTATGAAGTTTCAGCTTGCTGTTAGCCACAGTCAGAAAGTGGAACTTATTTTATATACATTAAAACATCTTAAAATGGGACACTGTTGAGATATCTAAACCTGTCTGTCAGATTTGTAGCCAAGTTACGATAGCTATAAAACTAAGAACCTGAATATATTGTACCCATTTGAGTGAAATCTGAGCGTTGACATGATTATGTGATGCTCCAGGGAAAACAGTTCAGGATCTGGACTAGGAAAACCTGGTGTAAGTGGTGCAGAGATCAGGAAACATTGGTTATTATCACTAGAAGAACTGAAATAGAATCATAGAATTATAGAATGGTTTGGATTGGAAGGGACCCTTCAAGATCACCTAGTCCAACCCCCCTGCCATGGTCAGGGACATCTTTCACTAGATCAGGTTGCTCAAAACCCCATTGAACTTGACTTTGAACACTTCTATCATGGGCATCCACAACTTCTCTGGGCAACCTGTTCCCGTGTCTCACCACACTCATTGTAAAAAATGTCTGCCTTATGCCCAATCTAAATCTACCCCCTTTCAGTTTAAAAATGTTGCCCCTTGTCCTGTCACTACAGGCAACAGTAAAAAGTCTCTCTGCGTCTTTCTTATAAGCCCCCTTTAAGTATTGAAAGGCCACGATAAGGTGTCCCTGGAGCCTTCTCTTCTCCAGACTGAACAACCCCAACTCTCTCAGCCTGTCCTCACAGGAGAGGTGCTCCAGCCCTCTGACCATTTCTGTGGCCCTCCTCTGGACCTGCTCTAACAGGTCCACATCTTTCTTGTATTGAGGATCCCAGAGCTGGATGCGGTACTCCAGGTGGGGTCTCCTGAGAGCAGAGTAGAGGGGGAGAATCACCGCCCTCGACCTGCTGAGCACCCTTCTTTTTATACAGACCAGGAGACAGAAAGGCTGCATGAGATTCAGAGACAGGAGAATCATTTGCATCCTGATTTTTGCAGGTCTGCTGGTCTGCTGATGAATCAGTTCTTTTGTGTGTGTAAGTTGATTATCCATGGTACTTACAGGCTAGGAGGGTCCAAATCATACCATGTTTTACAGTATATTTTAATCCACTACATGGGTGTGGATTATAAAAACTAATTTATCATATTTTCAAAACTGTAATTTTATACAAAGTGATATGAGTATTTTTTATGTATTATTTTATACGGCTATTTATAGAAGTGTTTTTTCTATTAAAGTAGAGAAGTTGAGGAATGAGAAGTTCATAGAATTCTTCTTATCCGATCATGTTTGATAGCATAATTTAAATGGAAAGAGGTGTTGAAAAGTTAATTTTAAACGTAGCTGTGCAAATAGGCTTTAGGAATGGATAAATTCCGAAGTCCAAATAAATATATTAAGAAGTATTCATTCAGCTAACTCAGTGGAAAAGAACTTGACTGGTGAAGACTCTTTATGGCTGAAAAGCAGGGCCTTGAAAAGCCAGAGCTATTTTTTCCATTCAAGATCTATTTTCTGTCCTTCCAGTTAGGATGTGTGACAGTTCCTTCTTGCCTTCCTCGGGGTGGAATGGGCCCATTTTCAGGCACAATGAGTAGGTGTTCTGATGCATAAACGATCAGATTGGCTCAGATGCTCAGGATCCTAGGTCCTGTTCTGCAGTCCTGCGCTATGCCTGGAGAGACTTGGATCCTATCCTGATAAAAGTTTTACTATTTCCTTTTAGCTCAGGTGTGCCAGTTGTTCCTCAGTGTGGAAGGACCTGAGAAATACTGCTTTTAACTGTTGTGTAACTCTCATGTCGAGCCGGCCTGGAATCTCAGGATCAACGTCACATTTAATACCTCCACGGTCTTCCTCAAAGTACCTTCCTCCAGTTTCAGGCCTCTCACCATCAGCTTGATTGTGTGAGGATTTGCATCTTTCTCCCTTAAGGTATGGGTTTATATTTCAAACCTCTGCCACTTAATATTGTCTTAGAAAGTCTTTTTATAGTTTAATGCCTGAAATTCTGTTCTACTAGATTCAACACCAGTGTTTGTAACACCTTAACAGAAGCAAGAGGAGATTTGTTTTAGGAAATCATTATAACAAATACACCCCAAAAAAAATTTATCAGGGGAAATAGCTTGGAGTCTTGTGCAGCTAACGTGACACTTTTTTTGTTGCACTGATCATATTTTCCTTTGTTTCTCCCTGATGTTCCACAAACACTTCAAGAGAGGTGCGTTATCACCGTGTTGAGCAGAGGTCTCTTTGGCTTCATCTACTGGCTGGAAGAACTGTGTGAGCAATTCCTGGTTGTCAGAGGAATTCAGGATGACAGGGGTCTTTTTCCACGTAATTTGGATTACTTGGCACTTTTAAATATAATCATCTTCCAAATTCCAAAACTTTCTCAATCTTTCCACTGTCCTGGGAAGAAAGTGTGTGGTGATGTAGGCTACCTGCAGGTAGTGTATCCTTGCTGGTGAACCGTTCCTCCTGGCCATCGTGGCTCTGTAGGATGGCTTGTGAGAGTACACTGGGAGGGCAGTTTTGATGGCATAAAGTCAAAACTCCTATTTTCCATCCCTGCCGTCAAGTAATCTCTGGGATTTTTAATATTTCCTGCCTTTGAGGGAAATTATTTCTGTTTAAGTGTGTCTACACTAACTGTCTGACTTTGCTTCTGAAAGAGCAAGAGAAGAAATATTCTGGAGAATGTGACCATATGACAAATGTTTGAATGTGGTGGGTTTTTTCAGGAGAGTTAATATTCTGCAGGACTCACTGATTTATTTGAGTTGCTCTGCTTGTAGGACATGTGCCTCCCATCCTTTACTTTGGCAGTCTGTAAAATGGCAAATTGTCTTTAGATGCTCACACTCATTTTTAAAGCCAATAGGTCCTGAGAAATTAACACTGCACCACTGTTTATTGTGGTGTTCCCAAATCCTCTATAACCTGCATGCTGCAGCACTGTTTCTGCTGCAGGAAAGAGTGCCCGTTGAGCAGATATGCTTCTGAAAACCTCCTGCCTAAATCCACAATGGAATTCTGAAGAAATATTCATGTCTACAAGGTTCTTTGGAGGTGAAAAATTTGTTATATGTATTAACTACTGTCACATTAGAAGAACATTAGAAGCTTTGTTGATGATAAATTGAGAGTAAAGAGTGGCAAGAGTAGAGGTGGCAGTCAAGAGACATTTGGTTTGAAGGGTAAGGCGGTATTCATTGTTTCAAGAGAAGAATCAACTTCATCAGCAAAAGGTTAGCTAAATGAAAGAGCCACTGAGATAATATCTTGGCGTGCCTTGATGAGAAACTCTTCTGATCATGAACAACCTCATAACTAATCATATGCCAGAAGTTTTCACTGTTGGAATAATAGACTGAAATAAAATAGAAAGTCAAAAGAATGACACACAAAAAAATTAAACCCCCCAACAGCTGTCGGCTTTCCTCAGGCTCCATGGTCTCTATGTACACACTAACTTCATTCTTGCAGAATCTTAATTGCGCTGCCTTATTGGAGACTGACCACAGGCTCTCATATCTGAGGTGAGCATTGACTAAAATCAGCTCCACAGAAAGATCTTCAGCTGCGCAAGTGTAGCAGAAATACATATTCCCTGCTCTGTGACCGCCTAGCAACAGTTGCTGGTATAGATTTGTAAGCATTGCTTCATGGATTACTCCTGGGAAGGAACTGTAAGCAATAGGCATGATATGATTGCTTCCATCTCCTATAATTACTCTAATGAGAGGATGGTCAGAGCTTTCAGGGAAAAAGCACTGTGACAGAATTATTGATAATATTCCCCAAACTATCCCCATGGTTTTGATTGTCCAACTGATTAAGTTCAGTGTCTGGCCTTAAGAAAGTAGTCTAAAAAAACTGGCAAGTCTCAGCTTGAAAGTCAGAGTGCCTGATCTTTCTGCTGCCTTTTATACAGTATGTGCAAACAATTTTTCAACTTACCTGAAAAAAAAAAAATCTATTTCTTTTTTCTATACCTGCCCCAAACCTGACTTTCCCCTCCCTTTATTTTGATTTGAGATCAAAGCACCTACATTTGCTGGACAGGGAAGTAAGAACCAGCTACAGTTACAGGCTACAGGTGTGAACAATTCTTCCCTTTACTGCAGGCACTGAGCTGTAGTTCGGAATTAAAGGCAAGGAAGTGGTGCCCTGGGAAACGTGAATGTTTAGTGACGACCCAGGAGTCTCCTACAATGCCCTACCAGCCCGTGGTCCACATTGCCATAAGCTCTGTATCTGATGTTGCTAAGAGTAAGAGTATAGAAGAGGTGACTATAAGAAAGAATAAATAGCCAAAAGGTTCATTTTGTTAATATGGTGAACAATGAATCTCTAATATTATAGTCCTCATAGAAGTGAGTATTCACATTTCCAGTTAATATATGTTGGTGGTTTTACTTTGAAATCAATAGGTCCGTATGAATCAAGTTATCAGTATGAGTGAATTTGTTCTGTGACCTAATTAAAAAGACCTAATTCTCTGATAAATGCAGGAGAAGTTTGCAAGGATTTTGTCATTAGTCCATTGATTGCCTTTTCATTTTTCCTTTAGTGGCTATTCTACAATAAAGATTTTATAGTGTTCAGTTTGAAAGTAATTAAAATGCTAGTATATTGCATGTACCCCTTTTAGTATCAGAGCGAAAACATAAGACTGCACAGCAGAATACCTTTTTAAATCAAGGGCCTTATTTCCAAATGTCCTGAAAAATTGATGGAAATTAAAACTTCCCAATGTGAGCAGATGGAAGCTTCCCACTTTTGAAAAGCAACTCCTAAAGGTTTAAATATCAGATTAACGTGCTCTGGGGCTGCAAATAACCACTGGATAGCTCCATGTGCACATAAATGAGTACACACCTTAGAGGCATTTACAAGTGGAAATATCTACAGACTCTACCGCATGGGTTGAGGTTTTCAAGGGCAGAAGGCCAAGCTGTGTAACTTCATTCCTCATCATTTTTCTCTTCTCTTTTTTCTTCTTCTTCTTCCTTTTTTTTTTTTTTTTTTTTTTTGAAAGGAAGCCAGAAGTGTTTTGGTTACACGCACGAAATTCATCAAGAGAATGGTTTCCCTCAGCTTATTGCTTTCCCTTTTTCTCCTTTGCAATCATTATCACTGACAGCTTTAAATTTTTTTCTTTGTAACAATTAAAAATGCTAACTAGTCCAAACTATGGAACCTACAAGGCCTCAGCAGAAAGTCACCATCTGCAAGGCAATTTTTTGTTTATAACTACATTTTGATGTGTCTCTTTTAGCTATTATTTTAAAATCTATTTTGAATAATCCCTGAACATACATGATGGTTTTCTAGACTGTGGCATTCTGTCATGTATTTTGCTGTTATTTCCTAACCAAAGTAGGAAAAAATATCTTATCAGCATCTTCCACTGTTATTTTCCCTCTGCAGGGCAACTTGCAGTCTTTATAGTGAATAGTATTCTCTTCTTTTATTCTTATGGAGAGATTTGTTGATTCCTTCCCTTTCCTCAGCCTGAACTTATGTTATCACTATAACCTTGCAGTTATAGTGAGAACCATGCACACAACATTATTATCTGCGTTTTGCCAGATACCTGATTGTCTAGCAATATCCTTAGATGCCTGTTAGTAGGGATAAATCTAGCTGAATCACACTCCATTCTTGTGATAGTGACATGAGTATTGCACAAAAGCGTCACATTCTTCTTACTGCTTTTTCCTGGCAGTCACACAGAAGACTTTTAGCTCAGTCTTATCAAGTCCATTTCTAATGTATTCCAACTTTGTATCCACTGGCATCTCTCTGCCATTTGAGAAATATTCAGACAAATATATTTCTCCTATGTAAAGGTGATATTGAGTGGCCAATTTCAGGAGTATTATAAACATTAGTTAGTTCTGAAATATCTATGGAAGGCATAAGTTATTTTCTCATATCTTTCTTTGCCTTCAGTTCTGTAGAAATCCATGTGATTATTTTATATGAATTTTTATTACTTATTTTAAGTAGGTTTTATGCTTATGGATCTGCTGATCCAAACTCAATTTTATTCCTGCTTTGTCCTACTAAGAATATCTGAGCAGTTCAGCACTCTTACATGGCCACAGTTATTTCTGGCATGAAGTTCTGGAGGAAGCATGCTTGTGGGAAAAATTTATTTGAGAAGGTAAAGGTAAGTATGAGATTGTCCCTCACCACGAAGAGGCTTGAAAAAAAAACATTGGAAGAGTTCCACCTCAACCTGTTAAGTTTTCATTATTTTGATTGTGTAGTTGTCAGTGAATTGTGTGTCTTTTTTTTCCTTTTCAATGCTTAAAAGGAGACTTTTATACTGTCCATGAAGGTATGTGGGTCTAGCAATAGTTATCAAGATTTTCCTTTGCTTCAGCTTATTACGAGCATCAGGAGTCATTGCTGTGTTAACAAAATGTAAAATGAGAGGTGGAACAAGTAATGGGTAAAACAGCCAAAGCTGTATAAACAGGTATTTCTGTATCTGCCTGGCACAGAAATTCTTAGTGTTAATGTGTGAATTTGTTTTCCTTTGGGAAGAGGAGCTGTTGAGTCTAGATCCATGACACTTCTACCTCTGGGTGGGGGTTGGATAAATAAACTTCAGAAAAGCAAGAAGATGATCAAATTGTAAAGTATATTTGAACGTTTTCAATTTTTAGTGGGAAAGTACTGGGTTTCTGTCTGCTACTGGTGATCACCTAATAGTGGAAGTGGACTCTGGGTTTTGAGGTTGCCAATGATTTTTAACTCTGTTATCCAAGAGATCACCCACTGACCACAGCACATGTGTGTCTTAGAAAAGACTCAGAATTGATGTCAATGAAGAGGTTCTCCTCAAGAGATTTCAGATCTGACATGAGGCTGTATCAAACTTCACTGAAATGAAAGGAAACTTGATCTCTAATCTGAAGTATTTGATGTTGTTTGTTCAGAAATCTTGTATGAGAAGCAAGGGTTTGGTGACTTTTCCTTCCTCATGTGGGAACTCAGAGCCAAAAATATTATTTTTCGTATTTTTTCATTATCAAGTAAAAAATATGTTGACTAGTGATCTAAACACATTCAGACTTAGTTGTACAAAATCTCTAAGAGGACTGTAGATCTCCAAATGAGAAGCATAGACCTAAAACCAAAAAAGCTGTAGATGCAGTTTTAATTTTTTCCCCAGCTTTTTACCAGCTCTGGACATAATAGGAAAGACATGATAAAGCAATGTCCATTATTGGGGAAAAAAAAATCTTTAATATCTTTTTTTTTTTTGAATCACTTATTAAGACTACAGGACCTAGTGTGAAATTAAAGTATTTGTTAGCTTTTTTCTATAATCAAACCAGCCCATGTTATTGTTCACAGTTATAAAGTTTTTGGTAAACATTGTATTTTAGAACAGTAGTAATACTTCTCCAAGCAACCCTAAAGGAGTTTTCATTGATCAATTAATTTACTATCTTATGGTTATGTAAATGTATATTTAGTTGTATATTACTTGGAATATGCAAGGTCGTTAAACAATAATGATATTCAACTAGATCCATTAATATTGCTCTGACATTAAGATATAGCTTTGATACCAGACTCTTTTGAGATAAATTGAATGTTTTGCAACTGTTACACTTTGAAAAGCTGAGCTGAGGTGCTGTGAACATCAACTGTGCTCATTGCAATGTTACCTGAGATAGCTTTAACCTAACTTCTCATTGCCTGAATGGCTAGATTTATACCAATAGCAACCTATATCATTTAGCTAGTGTCTTCATGTAAACATACAGTAGTATTTGTTTTGTATTAATCTCTAAAGGACAGGTCTAATTGAAATGCTTTTATATGTTAGTGTGACATGGCCAGAGTTCTACGAATTTATTGAACAAAGTTAGCAGTGCAGACAGCTGCTCGCTAATGCCAAATAAATGCCGTCATTACTTCAGACATGGTTTACTGCAACCACTTGCCACTGTTACCAGATAGAAATTGAAAGTGACTTATGGATGTTTCATCATTGTCTATCCAATGCAAACCTCAGTGCATATAGCCATGTGAAATACTCTAAGAAAAATAGCAAATTTGTATCATCTCACATACTTCAATATACTTTTTCTTCCTTATACATCTTATCCAAATGTTGTTTAGCTTGAATAATCCTTTTGAATGCACAACAGTTAACAAAAATGGAGTTAGATTTTGGAAATAAGGATTTCTTTGTCTTCCTAAAAAAAAAAAAAAGGCAAGTATATGGAGAATTGCAGTTTATATATTGCTGTGTTTATATATGAATGAGTGTTGTGGTTTAACCCCAGCCAGCAGCTAAGCACCACACAGCTGCTCCCTCACTCCCCCCCCCTCCCAGTGGGATGGGAAGGAAAATCAGGAAAGAAGGTAAAACTCATGAGTTGAGATAAGAATGGTTTAATAACTAAAGTAAAATATAATATTAACAATAATAATAATGAAATATTATTATAATAATAATAGTATCTTTTCTCATGCTTATATTTTCTTAAGATTAATCCCTACTGGGAAAGCTCAGCATCTTGTGCTGATGAGTATTACAGGTTTCAGCAGCTGCTACCTTCTTTTCCACAATGTTTGAAGCAGGCTGGAGGATGACTTTCCCTCTTGGTGTGGGCAGAGTGAGGCTAAATCAGGGCAAATAAACTAGAAGTGCTAGCATTCCAGCACTGACCAGATGAGCCCCCAGATTACCATCCCAGAGTCTTTCCCCTGTAATTGGCTTACTAGCAATCCCAATTCAATAAGCTCAGCCTCGGCCTAAGGCTTTCTTTTTCAGCACAGTTGCTTGTTAGCTTTAGTCCAAAGCTTCCCTCAGCTCTGGTCCCACGGGACAAGAGGAGTTGTGCTGCACGTAAATCAGTCCTTAATGGGTCCCCACACCACCTCCATTAAGCTGACATTACCACTTATTACAACAGTTATGCTATTATCACAATTTACCATTGCACTTCAATCTTCATTTAAACAGTCTGAATTAGCAGAAATATTGTTACATTAGTTTCCTCCTTTGCTTCTGAATGAGGGCACTAAAACCTTCCCTGTGAACAGAGTGACCTGTGCATGTGAGCAAAACCACAGTGCATCTCAATTAATTTGATCAAAATGTTAAGCCCTGTGTATTTCCTGCTTAATTTCTGTAGGATGTCAACATCTGATTAGCGTCAATACTGCATGTTCATCTCAAAATGAAAATTTCTAATTGAATTTGTTTGAAAAGTACTGAAATACTTTGGGGTGACATGAGTGACTACACCTGTCAGACCCACCACAAGGCCTTTGGAAGTGTTAGTTCTCCCTCACGAACCTCCCACACTGCGTAACATGACAGCAGCACTGGAAGACCCAGACTAAGTTTTTTCCACCCAAAATGAAACACTTATTTGGATTTTCCTGAATATTTTAATGTTGCAGCAAAATCCCTTTTTCCTCCAGGGGAAGCGCATTTCTGAGGAAACTACCTTTTCTATCACAAAGAACACTGGTGAAAAACACTCGGTCTGTTCCAGCATGACTTGCAGCTTCTAAAGCGGAATGTTGGTACCGGAGGTTGGGCTAAGCACAAGAGCCTTTGCCCTCAAAGACAACGTTTCTTATGAGGGCGAGCAGAGAGAACAAGGAAGGTCGGTATCACTGCAGAGCTAGGCTTTGGAGCGTGTTACTCTTTCACCTCTTTTCCTGCCCTTTGCTTTTTCCTGGGGGGATAGCGAGGGCTGCCTCCCGAGCTGTTCCCTTGCTCCCGTTCCGCATCTCGCCTGTGTGAGGCTGTTTGCCAGCTGAGCTCCCCTCCATCCTCCTGGGAGCACATTCTTGCCATCCAGGCTCTCGTGGGCTGAATCGTGTCTGCAGACAGCTCAGACACGTCTAACAGGGTGACCGCGGGGGCTCCCAGCAGCCCACTTTATCCGCTAAGCCAACACAGGGTCAACTGCCAGGAGCACGCGGCAGGACAGTGACTGCCTGTTTAGTTACTGTGCTTGCTGCTTGCTACAATAGGTCTCATCGTGGTTTAACCCCAGTCAGCAACTCAGCACCACGCAGCCGTTTCCCCCTCCCCCCTCCCAGTGGGGTGAGGAGGAGGAAAGGGGAAAAAAAAGTAAAACTCGTGGGTTGAGATAAGAGCAGTTTAATAACTAAAGTAAAATATAATACTAACAATAGTAATAATGAATATATAATAATAATAGTTATGAAAAGGAATATAACAAAAAGGGGGGGGGGGGAGAGAGAAAAAAAACAGTGATGCACAATGCAATTGCTCACCACCCGCTGACTGATGCCCAGTCAGTTCCGAGCTGCGATCCGCGCCTCCCGGCCAGCTCCCCCCTGTTTATATACTGGACATGACGTTCCATGGTATGGAATAGCCCTTTGGCCAGTTCAGGTCAGCTGCCCCGGCCGTGCTCCCTCCCAGCTCCTTGCACACCTGCTTGCTGGCAGAGCATGGGAAACTGAAAAGTCCTTGGCTTAAGATAAGCGCTACTTAGCAACAACTAAAACATCAGTGTGTTACCAACAGTATTCTCACACTAAATCCAAACCACAGCACTGTACCAGCTACTAAAAGAAAGTTAACTCTGTCCCAGCTGAAACCAGGACAGTCTCAAAGCTACAACTTTTCTGGTGTATCATCCCATACACTAACCTTCTCTGTGTTCGGAATTACCTGTGTTAGGGATTTTCGAGAAACATCAGAAACAAAAGGATGATGTGCGAAATGTTATTTACTTTTTCCTTCCTTCTTTGGCTGCCTTTAGTAATTTCCTCCTGCTCTGCAACAAAAGGATCACACCATAAATATATGTTTTTCTGGGTTTTGTGGTTTTTTTTATTTGTTTGTTTGGTTGCTTTGTTTTGTTTGTTGTTTTATTCATTCATTTCAAATGCAGCTGCAAGATCCATATGTATCATTAGTGTTCATATGAGCAGTGCTTCTGGTATTACCTCCTTTTCCTATCCCTAATTTGCTGTACCTTTCCCTTTCTTCCTGCCCTCCTTTTATAATACTCATTTTTACATTAATAAGTAGGTCTTTTTTTCCCCCTGATTAAATGAACTCTAATTGGTCTTCAGGTTGTACGTTTCCTCTGATTCTACATCAGCAAGCTGTACGTTTTTCAATAATGCGTTACGCAGGAATTCTGTAAGGCATTATCAGAGTTTTCCTCTTCTTGCTTGAGGGATGCCTGGTCAATCTTTCACTCATGACTCCTCTGTAAGCATCACCCTGGTGCTTTTTCAGACCCTCTTCCATTGCGGTGGCTGCAGCAGGATTTCCTGCGGAGGAGGCACTGCCAACATGGCCTGGGCTCTGGGACCTTGGCCGACGGTGGGGCGTGAGGGCAGGGAAAGGCACCAGGAGAAGGGGAGAAAGCAGCACCCAGCGCCTGTGTCAGGGAAACAGGAATTTATTTCCTTTTTCTTCATTGAAGGGTTGCTGGAGCCCTGCTAGTGCTGCCAGCAGGGTGGCCTCTTGCAGGGCTGGTCAGAGTCCTGGGGGCCAGGGCCATCCTCTTTGGGGGCAGCCAGACCCCTGCAGAGGCAGCCTCTGACATGCTGAATTGGTCCTCCACATCAGAGCTTGAAGAGCTGCTGGAGGAGGCCAGGCTGGAGTCAGGAGTGCCCCGCTGGGAGCTGGTGGGGCTGGGCTGGCTGCAGGGCTGTTGTCCTCCTCCCCGGCAGCGTAGGAGCGCAGCAGCCTCCGGGCCTCCTCGCTGCACTGGCACACGATGATATTGATAAGCCCATAGACCAGCGGTGCTGTATATTCATACAAGGTAGTTCTGCAGCATCCAGACCATGACTCCCCATCCAGACCGTAGACGCACAGGGCATGCAGGATGCTGCTCTCTGCACTCTTCACCTGCCACCACGGGCCCCATAGATCGCCTCCAGCTCCTGGCGCAACCAGGGCAGCACGGGATCGAGGAGACGCTGATGTCTTTGGAAAAGTTCTGCCCAGACCTCGGGCAGGAGCCCCCACGGCCTCTGTCCCCGCAGCCCCCGCTCAGCTGGGGACAGCATGCCTGCCGGAGAAGATGGAGGGGACGCCACAGGGCGATGGGGCTGTTTTCTGCCAGGCAGCCGGGAGCTCTTCCTGTCTGGCTGCTGGCATCTGGCGACTCTTCAGGGGGTGTCATGACGCACTGTAGATAGTCGTCTTCTCCCTGCACAGAAAATGTGACAATCTGGTCTTGTGCAGAGTGGGCACTCTGGTTTCCTCCCTGTCAACCCAAAATGCAGCCCAGGCAGAACTGGTGGCCACAGGGCATCACATAAGCGACGTCATCTTGAGCATCGCAGCAGATGGGGCAGCTCCACTCTGTCGTGGAGGGAGAAACTTGTGGGTTGTGATAGAGACAGTTGAATAGGTAAAGCAAAAGCCATGCACACAAGCAAAGCAAAACAAGAATTCATTCACTGCTTCCCATCGGCAGGCAGGTGTTCAGCCATCTCCAGGAAAGCAGGGCTCCATCACGCATAACTGTTACTTGGGAAGACAAACACCGGAACTCCGAACGTCCCCTCTTCCTCCTTCTCCCCCCAGCTTTTATTGCTGAGCACGACATCATATGGTGTGGATATCCCTTTGGTCAGTTGGGTCAGCTGTCCCAGCTGTGTCCCCTCCCAAATTCTTGCCCACCCCCAGCCTACTCAGCAGTGGGGCAGAGTGAGACACAGAGAAGGCCTTGACACTGTGCAAGCACTGCTCAGCAATAGCTAAAACATTGGTGTTATCCACACTGTTTGGTCACAAATCCAAAACATAGTAGTATACAAGCTACTATGAAGGAAATTAAGTCTATTCCAGCCAAACCCGTGCACTCTGTTAGCACTGTTCCATTTTGAATAAAAAGAATCAGGTGAAGTCTTGTGTCTCATTTCTGTATGTGTATCTTAACTTTATAACCTCCACAATGGTTAAGCTAATGTGTTAATTTGCTGTCAGGGCATGCTAAGGAGGTTTACTGTGACTGAACTGATAGATGAGGGCAGGTAAAATTCATACTTAGTCATGATCATACAAGTAGGATCAGGTGAATTTGCTAATTATTTGAAATTAATACTTCTGTGAAGATTATATTTTATTTTTAATTCCTGCTTCAGTCACCTTCTTTCGCAATGCATTTGCCTGGTGAAATGTTTACAGAAAATTGCAATTATATACACGTTTTTCCTACCATCAAACACGTCTGGTTATAAATATCACAGCCTGCAGGAAAATTAAGAAGAATTAAAGTGTTGCCTTTGAAGGAAATGGCTTTATACTGGTTTGCCCAATTCAAACAGCTTGGCTAAACCTGATCAAAATATCATTATAATTACTCATTATTTTAGTTAACAAAGATGCAGCCGACACGTTTATTAAGGTTACTAGAAAATCTTTCAGCATTTCTGTTTGCCTTTTACTGCCATTGCTTGATATGCTAAAGACATCATAGTTCAGAGCTGACATTAGAGGTTTTCATATAGAGCACAAGCATCTGATAGCAATTTAATAAATGATAACTGACAAACGTGGCAATAATTAACTTCATGTATGAAAGATGAATAAACTAAAACGCCATTTTAGAAATAGGCTGGAAATGAAAAACTGATTTTTTAATTTGAAAGTTGTGTAGACATGATGAAATGAGCCTCAGTAAATAGTGAGACAAGACCATGTCTGAGAATGTCTGTCAGCTGGCAAAGTAACTGCAAACTCGTAACTGTACCTTAGACTTAAAATTTGCATGCATTTTATCAGGAAACTGAAGGTTTCTTTAGAAATTAGCAACAAGATGAGAGCAAGGAAAATAAATCAAGTGGCCAATAAAAACTAAAATTGTACCTAAAAAGCCTGAGTCATCATTACTTGAGAGGCAACCACTCCTACCATGAAATATGGCAGTTATTCAAAAACAAGTAGCAGTTCAAGGAGATGCTGAATCATAGCTGCCCATCCTATAACCTGAAGGCCACCAGAGTGCCTCGAGCCAGTTCCAAGGATGTCCACGGAGGACATTCTTTCAGGAAAGGAAAAAATGAGATGGTCCCGAAACAACTGTTTGAAGTGAAATTGTCCAAGGTTCCAGAGTATCATGGAATCTAGGAGAGTCATCAGCACTCAGAACTCCAAGTTTATAGCTAATCTGAAAATCCTGACTTCATCAATAGCACTAATGCAGGCCAGATCCAGAAGATGAATAGCAAGTACTTTGAATCCAATGCTCTAAAGGTTAATGCTCATGATGAATTTTATACTGCGAGTAAGAAACCCCTGGTGGGTTCAGAGGAACCACTGTCAATTAATAAGCTTAAACAGATACACACATCATATAAATTTTGTTGCCTGAAATGAAAAGATGATTTTCTTAAGCAGTTGATGGTTTTCAAAACATTTTTCATTAACATACTAGCCCAATTTACATAATGGGTTTTTAGGGTTTTAAGGTGCATTGCATAACGGAAAAAGTATATTGATGAATTGTAGCTGACATTTATCCTCCCATAAAAGGGATCTGAATTTGACCATGGCTTTAATACAGCAGCATTCTACAATCACATCTTGATTGACTTCCCTGTTTAAAAAACTGTGTTATAAAAACACATTATAGGGAAGGAGGAGTGCGGTGGGGATGAGCAAAGAAACCTTTCCACTTTCCCACTTACTCAAAGGTGAACTCAAGCATCGGAGGAGGAAGTGGTTTCCCTGTGGTTTGCCTATGATTGCCTGAAAAATAGAGGCAGAGAGTTAGATTCATACGTCTTGCCTCAAAACATACTTTCTTAACCAAAAGGCAAGCATACTTTCTACACAGAGAGAGTAAATGAGTTAAGAATTCTCCTCCTGAGTACCTAGACGTGGTGTCTCCCAGCTTAAGCACATGCTTGAGAGCAGCTTATGCAGAATACACTCAGCCTAGACAAATCGCCATCT